>NW_024429182.1:31945674-32000358 GCF_017639785.1 Mesocricetus auratus | reverse complement strand
TATCATCTATGTACCCCAGGAAATCTTCCAAAAGAGTGAGCATGGCTTATGAACACAGAGCAGCTTTAGAAGATATCAGAGTGCAGAGGGAGCCTAGAGTACGTTCCTGATCCTTTTCCTGGCCTTCTCTGAGCTTTGTGAACATACTGCAAACAAAAAGGCAATTACCACCAAGAATTCCAGGTTAGAATATGAAACTAAATGCAAGTCACTCTGTGGTGGTTGACCTTCGTATTGACAAGCTGCACAGCTGACACTGGGCAAATCAATTAGGAACTGCATGTGAAACTATGTCTTGAAACCACCACACCTTGGACAGGGATGGCGTTTGCTAGGATTATGAATATTCAATCCTAAGATCAAATTCACAATGCATGTGGACACACTAGGCAAGCTAAGTCTCTACAAAGCCCACACTGGTTGACTATGCTAGACTGAGATACTCAGCAACTGTATGACGTAGCTGTTTTGGCACACCTATCTTGTCATTTAAGGGACACATGTGCAATGGCCTTTACAGCAGGGTGTGGATGACACCAAAAGTGACATGGTCTCCTGTGGTTGGCTAGTGAGCAATGACTGGGGATTTCATCACAGCAAATACACAGTACCAAGGCAGGATCCCCATCACTGGATATAACAGAGCACAAGTGAAAGATGGAGCATGTTCTCTTAGAGGAATTCCCCAGAAGAAAATTACATTCAAATCAAGTAAAAGAAAAGAAAGAAATATAGTTGGCAAATCTCTGAAAACTGTTCAATATTATCAACAATAAAGAGATATCAATTAAGGTAATTACACAATTATCATCTCAAACTAATAAGATGCATAGATAAAATTAAATATACGGTCATGTCTGAGACCACTGCTGAGCGCACATGTGGATTGGTCGTCTCTGCGGTGTAACCTGAAAATGCCTGTCAATAGCATCAAAGCTGTTATTAGTGGCTGTTTAAACCAACAACTCCTGATTAATTGTTCTAATCACTAGAGACATGAAATAAAAGATTTATAGGCTAATCCAATAAAGTATTACTTATAATACTAAAATAAGAGACAGAGCTGTACTGCAAGCTATTAAGGGAGGAAAAGACACAATAGTCCTACCCTGTGGTGATGCCTATGAACAACAATAATCGACATGGCAAGGTATCCCTGAAGGTGCAACAGTGGCACTTAAGACTGGGTGGTAACCAACAGCTGTCTAACTGAACTGAAGGCCTGTTCAGCAGGAAGGAAATCTTATCTGGTACTGTAAACCTAGCCAAGAACACACGCCTAGAAAGGTCAGAGACTCAGACGAGAGCCTAACAAAGTCACTTTACTAAACCAGTATAATTCCTAACTTCATTTAAACACCTGTACCCACAGTAATACGCACCTTTCACTCCTCATCAAAGAAGCTTCATTTCACAGCAGATGGAGACTTTTATAAAACAGCACAGCTAGTCTAAATGCAGAGAACAACCTACTACAGTGTGTCCAGTTGCCATGGACATCTATAACTTAACCCCTGCACCATCAAGGAAGAGGAGATGAAAGACTGTACTAGCCAGAAACACTGTGTCTTTCAGAGATGGCAAGAAGCTCGACAACATGACCACTTAAACAAGACCTGAACAATGGTAACCCCAGTTGACATGCCAAGATGGATGGGGGAAATTTCACAGGGCTACCACCCTAAATGAAGAGTTACATGTGAGAAAAGACTGCTAAGAGAGGGAGAATTACTCTCGCCCAGGGATGAACCCCCTAAATCGTTACCCAATGCCAAGTGGGCAGAACTAAAGAATAATCATAAAAGCAACACTAAAGGGATTCAGCAGGTTGCATTTATTATTTACTTCCATATATGTATGTAACAATAATAATTAAAGAATAAGGAGTCATGAATTTGAAAGAAAGGGGTTGGAGGGAGGACAGGGAAGAGAGAAATGATAAAATTATCATTTTTTAAATCATAAAAAAGAACTGAAGACCTGGTAATAAAGGACTGATAAGAATTTGTTTTATTTCTGTTCTTCCTTCATAAAATGGCATTTGGGGCAGGAGGAAACCAATATGAAGGCTAAAGAAGATGTCTTATAAAAGAGCTTAAGCTATATTTATTGGGGAAAGTTATAAAACAGTGTCTATTATATGGTCAATTTGATGGCCAGGAAAGCCAGTGCCTATAGGGCATGTGTTCCCATGGATTTAAGGGGTATTTATCAAGTTTCCACTCATGTTAATCTCAGGGTGATGGGACTCAAGGTGATCACATTTATTGCCTAATTCTTTTCTACAGTTTCCCTTTTTCTACAGTGCATAGCAATTATACAACCTTAAGGAAGCAATCACCTTTGCAGATTTTCAAAGGGCAAACATCTCTCAGATTGAATGGTCCATGGCCTCTCTGGCCCCATCCACCTATGGAAGACCTGATGCATGAAATGTTCAGCTGGTTCACTCCCTAACCAGTCTTTAGTGTTAGATGGCAATGCACTGTTGCTTCTCGAGCTTTTATCCACCTGATGGAACACACAAACCAAAGTAATGGCCACATAAAAAACACAACCTTTCCAAACTGCTATAAGTGGGTTCCATCCTTCACTTCACCAAGCCATTTCTCAATTCCTGTTTCTTTGCCCATCCATAAAAAAAAAGAACACTCCCAGAGAAAGGTTCACAGAATACACAGTCAAAACACTTGTCAGTGCATCGTCAAGATGTTGCCTTTTAAGAATATATTATACTAAGGAATCAGATATGCCAGGAAATACTGAGATAATGACCCCTCTGGCCGCACCATGAAACAGACTGTGTACAGTACTTGGCTCAAGCGGACTGAGTTCTGCCTACTATCGTCTATTTCTCCATTAATTATGACTGCCTTCCAGGCATGGGATGGACTTGCCACAGACAGGAAGCTGAAGGCTTCCAGCGACACCCACCAATGAGCAGTTAATTTTACATGCAGCACTCAGCAGGGCTGCAGAGTCCCTAGAGGCATAATCATCAATGGGAAAGTGACAGCAGCTTCCCATCACTAAAGTCTCAGGTAGAAAACAAGCTTTCACCTAAAAAAAATCCAGGCATAAATAAGCGATCTGGGAGCCATGATTTCAGAGTCTCAACTGGAGAGTGGAAGGAGGCCCAGAAAAAAAGAGCATAAGGAAGGTAAAAGGAGAAACAGAGTCTCAGGACCACAAAGTACCTTAGTGGTTACAGCCCACACAGAAGGATGCAGACAGCCACTGCTTTATAAGACCTATCACCTCAGAACTGATACTCACAGGCAAAAATTCTACACTGTTTTTCTCCAAGAAAATAACCTCTAAAAGATAAAATAATAATCTTCAAAAATAAAAAGACCTTAAATGCTATAGCATATTTCACTTTTATTTAGCTACACCTCCCTGACACACACACACACACACACACACACACACACACACACACATCAACACTGAGGAAAATAAAATTTTGTCTAGAGGGGAGTGGTTTCTTTAACTCTTCCAAATGAAAAAGACACGAGGTATTACTGCACTTACACTGCCACCTAATCAAATATTTAATAAAAGCTTACAGAACGATACAATTATGTCTTTCCAAACACATTATGATTCATGATTTCTATCTTTATAACTGCTGTATTATGCACACAGTAGGTACTTAATACATGCTTGAGTAGATGAGTGGACAGGTGAGTTAACAGACTGACAGTCTGTAAACCGGCCCTGAGACCCTGCAATGCACACCCTGAAAACCTGACAGATGTGTAGAGCCACAATATGAGTTGCTTTGTAAGGAAATGACAACTTTACAAACCAGGCTTTGGTTCCAGAGACTCTCAAATCTCATGTAACCAGACAACGGCTATCACAGCATCCGTCCTGATTAAGAGTTTAAGAATGGTACTCACTTTTCAGACACATTCTCCTAGAAAGCTGAAACAGGAAGAGTTGCTTCAGTAGAGTGTGTGAACATGAACAGTGACTGTATGAGTCAGTGTGAGTGAGTACATTCGTGTTCAGGAGGAGCGGGGACCACACTCACAGGGTATGAGTATACCATAAGGAAAGGAGGGTAAAAAAAACGTAAGTTGAGACCTGGAATCTGAAGGAGGTCTATTCAGGTTGGCTGCATTCACTGCCCTCGGTAAGCTAGGACTGATCTGCTTGCATGCTGTGGAGACCTGGCTTGCTGGAGGTGAAATGGGTCCCAGTCGCTGAACCATCATGGGACTGCTGGTGACCACTAGATTGTTGCAGCTGCCTTTTCCAATGGACTTGCACTGAGGCCCAAAGCCAAGAGCCCCTAAAAACAAATGAATCAGGTTAGCTTTCACGTCCCTGACATCAGCAATCAATTCATACACATGTGCACATTTACATCAGGGCTCATCTCTAGAAGACAGTCCTTGGATCTTCTCTGTTTAGTAAATTTTTTTTACATGGGATTTCATGTTGCCTAGGCTGCCCTCCAACTTACTGTGTAGCCAAAGATAGCCTTGAGTCTCTGTTCTTCCTGCCTCCACCTCCCAAGTGCTGGTGCTACAAGAGCATCTCTTTAATATTGGTAACACCAAAAAAGCACATGATTCCAAGGCAATAGCTGTAATGCTACTAAGCTTTTCATAATCACCGCTCATCATCAAATGTGGTTCAATGTCACTGTTTAGAAGCGAGAATCATCTGCTGAAAACTATGCTGAAAGTCATAATTTATATCCTTAACGGAAGGGTGAAGGTGACTTGCAAATGGAATCATCTATAGCAAATCACTTCCTTCCTAGAGCAGCTAATATTTTGAATCACACAGCAAATTAAGTAAATACTTCTGGAGAAGGAACAAAAACATTTAACCAATTTGATAGCAAGTCTGTACTTCCCTCTTTAAAAGAGAACTATAGTCAAGATATATCATTTTCCCTCTTCATCCCAGTATGCTGCCATTGGACACACAACAACTTTTTTTTCAATTCAAGATGGGAAACCCATAAAACATTCACTTAGAAAGGTAACTGAATTTAACAATACTTTTGGGTTTTCATTACTTATAATATTCCAATATAAAAATAAAAGTGTGGTACATACCTAAAGGAGAAAGAAATAAAGGCAAAGAAACCCACAAGAATCTGTGTCATTAAAGGGAAGTGAAAGTGGAGAAGAAACGGCTGACATTGCCATGACTCATTGTTTAAAATAACAGTAAAAGCTGAGTCATACTAGACATTCCCTTCGCATTGATGTGCTTTCTCAAACATGTCTGATGACTACCTGGTTGAGTCTCAGTGCCATATACTCTATTCCCAACTCTAACAAATAAAATAAATTTCTCACTAGATTCTCTGACTTTGTCATCACTAAAGTATGTAGAATTTGTCACTGTAACCTTCTTTAGCTCTAGAAAGGAAAATTTCATATTTTGTTTTCCCCCAATTAAACTAAACAACTCTTTTATTTGGCATCAATTTTGGTTACATTTTCTCCTAAGAGCCCCTTGAGACAAAACAGACATGGAAGCTATTGCCATATCCTCATAAACGAAGGTACACCTCAAGTATGCTGGTTGGGCACAGCTCAGTTAGGAGGCAGGAGCTCCATCCACATCAGCGCGGTGGAGCTCAAATCTAGGTGCACATGCATATAACTGCACAGGGAATTATCTATGAAAATGAAATTCCTCATATATTTCCAAGGCATCCACATGTTTTAGTTTGGACTCTAGACCCTCTCTTGAACACTGTCCAAGGTCACCGTCTCCTAAAGAAATTTCTCAGATCTTTCTTCAGATGTACAGGTTTACCTCTCCCTCCTGTTGCAGATTTCTGAACCATTATCTTGAGTCTTCCAAGACCAGCTGGAGACATTCCATTTTTCTGACTAATATGACATTGGACCATCAGGGTTTTTGCCTTCACATCAAGAGTGGAGGATGTGTTTTTTACATGATACTCACAAACTGAGGCTGTCTGAAAATTCTTAATCCTGTGTATTTGCAAATACTCTCTTTTTAACCTTAGAAAAGGCAATGCAGAGGTGCATAGACTAACCTAGGCTATAATGGCCTGAGTTATCTCCTCAGCTTCCACTGCTACTATACGTTTCTATTACAAGTAATATCAGATGTCAAGCATTCAGTCAAAGAGACTGCCATATACTCTCATATAATGAGCTGTCACTTTATGTCTGTTTTATCCTTAATAAAACTATTAACATCTATCTGCCTCTAAAACAAATACATTAGTCACTGTATCCTGTACACACAAGAAATACGACTCAATAACAAATCATATACCTATTTGTCAAATCTAAAATCCTGTGTGTATATACATGTATATCAAAAGCATGAACAATCAATTATTACATTGGTTATATTAAACATATTTATGTTTGTGTGTGTAGTAACAACATGAAGTACCAATTAAATTTGTGTATGCTATCATTACTTCAGAAATGCAATGAGAACATGTATACTTAGAATTAGCAACTGCCTGGTTTAACCCCCAGAAACAGCTGACCAGACAAAGGTTAACTCTGCAATCTCATGCATCTAGCCTGAGCACCTCCAGCATGGGACTGATCAAGACTCCTGAATCTAGGGTGTCAGTGAGGAGGCCTAGGTAATCTATTGAGCCTCGGACCAGCAGATCAGCACCCATCCTGAGTGATACACACGGTCTCTAGGACTGACCCATAGAACAATGTCACGTGCACTCTCACCTTGATACTCTTGAGTCTGAAAGAATCTGAAGCCCTCCCTATATGAAATGACAGACTATGGACACCCCCATGGAGTGCCTCACCCTCCCTGGGGGAATGAGAGGATAACGGGGGGGGGAGTTGGGGGGAGGGCACGGGAGGAGGGGAGGGAAAGGGAGAGGGACCTGGTACTGACTTGTGAAGCAACCTTGTTTCTTATCTAAATTTAAAATGGAAAATAAAAAAAATATTAATAAAATAAAAAACAAAGAATTAGCAACTGCCAAACTTTTACTCAAACCCTTGTCCACAAATGCGTCTGTAATTCATGTATCTAGTGAGCACCTCCCCATCTTCAAGGCTTCAACCCAAAGGTGTGGGCCTGCCTTTCATTCTCACCATCATATGCACAGATCTGAGTGATCTGCTCTTTAGTGAGTGAACCTATTACATTCCCACTACCTCTCATTTTTATGCTTCAAGTCTTAAAAAAATGAAGTTCTTGTTTAACATGTATCTGCTCCCTAACAACCTAGCCTATTTACAAAGCTGTGAATGAATGCATGGAAATTAAATATGGCTACAATGAATATTAAAATGTTATCCAACTACTTTCATGGAAGCCCTCCTAACCATCTTCTGTGAAACATAGGACCATTAAAAAAATATATCCAAATGCAGTCAGCCCATTGATGCTTCTCCACAGTGTAGCTGACCAAGGTGAATGGAAGACAAAGCTGAAGAAAGTAGTAAGTGTACATCTGTTCTCTGGTCCAGGGTGTGGCACTGACCAAGGCTTCCCCTAGAACCCTGTAGCCTAGACTCCCTGTAATGAAGATGCCTCAGTCCATCTCTGCCTAGTAACCTATCACTGTGCATCGTCCCTCCGCCTACTCCAAACCCATGGACCAACTTAAACACCCTCTAAGCACAGAAGAGTGATAGCTTGTGTCAACAGTGAATTTCTCATAAACATGCAGTATTTGTATGCAGTGCTGAGAATGCTCTAGAAAATGGCATCATCTATCTCACAAAGGGAAGTAAACAAGAGCTATAGAACGAGCTACTACAAACCAAGCAGTAAAAGTATAACTCTTTTTCAGAATACCAGACAAGGATCAACTCAGGTCTACTCAGTGTATGAGTGTGGACTCTGGGACAAGCCTGCCTGGTGATCAGGCTCTTTGTGTGACCCAGGCAAACTACTGAATACCTGGAGTCAGTATTTCTATCTTACCATCTACCAAACAAGAAAAGACATCTATGCTGCCTCAAAAGGTGACTTTGCATCTAGTAGTAGCAGCACACACAAAGGACTCAGCACCATAGTAGGTACTGTGGATGTCAGCAGCTACTGTCACTGATGGTATTGTTTCACGCCTGCCTCTGCCTTTCTGTTTCACTCTGTTAGAAAAACGTCTTCACAATTCCTTGCACAAAACAAGATAGGAAATGCTGCTGTTTAATTCTCTGCCCATTTCCAATGTTCTTTCTGTTTTCAGCCTAGAGCCAATTTTTTTAAGCCAGGTGTCATCACAGAGAGAAGTTTGCAACTGGCCAAGTTTGAATGTTCCCTGGCTTGTTGTTCCATAAAAACAAACCATACAGCTTTTCTGACTACCAGATGTGCCAACTACTTGGGCACTAGTTTTCTTTTTGAAATATCACTTATTTTTAGAGACAGCATGGTGTGTGTTTAAAAACGTGTTTACTGCTCAAATAAAGATCTAGAGGATGGTGTTCTGAGTACCACATAGGTTCTAGCCAAGATCACCCCATGCTGGTGGGAAGTCCAAAATCATTTTGCATCTCTGAGTTTCTAAACTGAGTGGTCACTTTAGAAGAGCTGTGATTTTCATGAATGTCTTCATTAGTTGAAAGAGTCTTCTACAAAGCCAAGGTTGATTAGGTCATACTCATCGTAAATAGTTTGCATCTTTCCTAACTGCTTCTGTCTACTCACTGGTTCTCTTAAAATCCACATTGATACAGAGGGCAACAAAAACGAAACACAGATGAGAGGGCAGAGCTGACATAATCAAAGCTTTGCTGTTCTTAATTGCTAATCAACTGGCAGTTACAAAATGCTAACTATGAGCCAGGAAGCCCATGGAGACGGTATTCAAAGGATGGACTAAGTCCCCACTAAGGCCACTTCCTATAGTTTATAAAAATAATTCTTGCCTCTAGGTGAATCATGTGAAATAGCTTTTATCCCATCATAAATGATTTATCCCATCACAGAAGATCAACTTCTAAACAGTTCAGTGCAACACATAGGGTATTTTCAAGGCAAAAATATTAACATTTGATTGGTTCAAGTTCTAAGTCCTGCTCTCATTGGCTATGTGGCAATAGGCAGAGTCCTTGAGATCTCTCTGACCTTGTAGCCTCTTCTAAAATAGGTAATGGTCAGGTCACTTAATGCATGGAATTGCTTTAATGACAACAGGTTAATATTAATATACACACTACCACATTTAAGCATCTGGGTTCTCTATGTAACCTTAAGACCTAGAAAAGGATGCAGAAATATGAAAATACTCTCCAACTTCACCTATGGTCATTTCTTCATCTAACATATGAACTCAAGAGTTTGCTCATACAAATTCTGGGGCCTTTAAGAATAAGTCATAGAGATGACACACACCTTTAATCCCAGCATTCAGGAGGCAGAAGCAGGTGGATCTCTGTGAGTTTGTGACCAGCCTGGTCTACAAGAACTAATTCCAGAACAGTCTCCAAAGCCACAGAGAAACCCTGTCTCAAAAAACCAACCAAACAAACAAAAAAAGAGTGTCATAGATTCCATATTTTTAACCCTTAAATGTATAACCATAATGCAATTATAAAATTCAAAGCATTCAGCAAGGCTATAATACTAGGAAAGAAAATTATGCTCACATATTGCCAATAATACATGTGATGATACATGTAGAGCAACTTGCTTTCTAATGCAGGGTCATAAGTGTAAAGAAAAGTTTTAATCCAGTGGCCCCCAAGATAGATTAGTAAATCACTGGATACCAGAGCACTGGAGATTGACAGAAAAGTTGAAAGGCTAAAGGAAGAAAAGGACAGGCTAGCATCATCAGAGTTGCATCAGAGCACACATCTGCATCACAACCACACCAGCACTAGCTTTATAGTCGTTCCACACTGTGTAAGCTCTCTGTGGCTGCTTTCTGGTTCTACAATGAATTTAATGCTGCAGAACTGTACAGCTGTTAAGAGGGATGAAGGAAGCCGGGTGTTGGTGGCACACACCTTTAATCCCAGCACTCGGGAGGCAGAGGCAGGTGGATCTCTGTTGAGTTCAAGTTAAGCCTGGTCTACAGAGCAAGTTCCAGGACAGCCTCCAAAATCCTGTCTTGAAAAACAAACAAACAAAAAAAGAGGGCTGAAGGAGCTAATATGTGTGATATAGTGTGTGACGCTTACTAAATACTTTGAAAAAGTCAGCTTAATTTGGAGCTGGAAGATAGCTCAGTGGGTAAAGTGCCTGCCTTGCAAATGTGAGGACCTGAGTTCAAACACCAGAATCCATGTGAAAAATGCCAGTAATTCCAAAACTAGGAGATGAAGGCAAACAGGTCCCTAAGACCTCCATATTCATGCACACACATAAACTAGCACACACATGTCCACACACACACATACACAACTTACCTCCATGTTCATGCACACACATGTCCACACACAAATAAACTAGCACACATGTCTGTACACACATAAACTAGCACTCACATGTCCACATACACAACTTACCTCCATGTTCATGCACACACATACACTAGCACACACATACACAACTTACCTCCATGTTCATGCACACACATACACTAGCACACACATACACAACTTACCTCCATGTTCATGCACATACATGTCCACACATAAATAAACTAGCACACATGTCTGTACACACATAAACTAGCCCGCACATATCCATACACACATACACTAGCACACACATACACAACTTACCTCCATGTTCATGCACACACATGCCCACACACACATACCCTAGCACACACATACACAAAAGAGCCCTATGTCATTAAAGAAGCCCTCCTTGCTCTAGTCCTCCCACCGCTCACCAAGAAGCTATCTGTAACTGATGCCCACCAGCAGGAAAAATTTGTTTTCTCCAATGCAGTCTCAAGGGGTAAATGACCCACACATCAGGCCCCATGCCCAGGAGTAGCTGGCCAAGGCAAAAGAGATTCAATATTAGATTTCTTTGTTTGGGCTTTTTTTTTGTCTCTCTGTGTGTGTGTGTGTTTTGCTTGTATATTTTTGTTCCTGGTTTTTGGGGGGACTGTGCATGATTTTTGTTTGTGGTTTTTAAAGAGAGAAGGGGCATGAAGTTGTGTGGGTGAGGAAGTGGGGAGGGAATAGAAAAAGCGTGATCAGAATATGAAATTTTTTCAATAAAAATTAAGAGAAAGAAAGAACTGTCTCCATGACCATTTTATATTGTCTCTAGAATTTCTTTTCCCTTAAGTACCAAGGGACTAATGATGACAACTCACAGTGCATGAGACACATACATAGACACAGATCGCACACACACACTCACACACCGACACACCGACACACACACACACACACACACACACACACACACACACACACACACACACACCAGCCCAGTCCTTTCTGGGATGGACTCCAGCTTCACACCACTCTTCAGCTCACTGCTTCAGAAAGAATCTGACTGTTTAGGACTAAGGTGTTAATCTCAAGTGAAATGCTGCCAGTACAACAAAGCATTAGTACAGAAATTTTCCCCAGTTCTAATTTTTAAAAAATCTGAATGTATTATCTTTGGCCTTTATTTATTTACAGGTTGTCTGCACATGTGTATAGTTGTATGCATATGTGTAGGTGTGCATGTCATGGGACTCATATGGAAATCAGAAAACAACGTGGAAGTCAGTTCTCATCTTCCATCTGGGGACTCTAACCCAGGCTGTCGAGAATGACAGCAAGAGCCTTCAGCTGCTGAGTCATCTCACTGGTCCCAGAAACAGTATTTTCTTAAACGTCTCAATAAACCTTTCATTGCACAAGCAAAGTTTTCACAAGTCTAGTCCTTCCTTTGTTCCTGGTGATCACAAAATTGAGGCATAGCTGGAAACCAATCTGGGTCATTCTGAAGTAACATTTCTGCAACTTTGAAGCTAAAATTTTTACCACTGTTTCTAGTTCTAAACACTTAAACACCCCTGCATGGCATGGTTTCCTTAAAACAATCCACAGAAAAGTGCAATATAAAAAAGAACTCCTTTAAAAATACCTTGTGAGAATTGTTTTAAATACATATGGGTGTTCTCTCTCTCTCTCTCTCTCTCTCTCTGTCTCTCTCTCTCTCTCTCTCTCTCTCTCTCTCTCTCTCTCTGTGTGTGTGTGTGTGTGTGTGTGTGTAATGCCCATGGGGGCCAGAAGAGGGCTCAATCCCTGGAACTGTAGTCACAAGTGGTTGCTAGCCACCATATAGATGATGGGAATCAGAACCTAGGTCCTCTGGAAGAGCAGTCAGTATCTTAACCATTGAACCATCTCTCCAGACTCTAAGTGAAGACCCATACCACTTTGGAAAGTGCACAAATTGCATGGGAGAAGGTGGCTGTCATCCACAAGCAGATTGTGGATGGAACCTTGGCCATTTAGTAGTTAATAGAACATTTCAGGTTCCTCTCCAAGACATCTCAAAGGATTACCAAGAACGAACACACACACTCTGCTCAGTCAAGACTTTGGGCTGTGATTATCACCACTGTAGTACAGAACAATTTTTAAGTAATGCAAACTGAGTAGTAATGGCAGAAATGATTATTAGGAATCCCAAAAAGTACTAACACCTCTTGCTAATTTCTCATGCTCTAAGAAAGGAGCTGCCCAGTCTTTTTCTAACGTAGAGGCAAATATAGTAGGAAAGTGTAGCTCAAGAAACTGTTGGGGCTTTCTGATATGGATAAACTTAGCCAGAAGGACAGAAATACCCATACAAGGTAAGCTTTACCAGGTAGATATGTAGCAATAAGGTTTCCCCAGACAGAGTGGACAAGAAGGTCCAATTCTAGAGCCAAGACAGAAGAAAGAGCACTGGGGATGTCACTAAAAACTCTGCCCTTACAATCTGTCCTCCATCAATACAAAAGGATTCTCTAATAAGGTAGAAATGGTCTATATACCGTGACAACCCCCATAGGTTCCAAACTATGTTTAGGATTCAAGCATATGTATTTTAGGCCCCAGATTTATTAACTTAGCATATATAGAAGCATTGGTTAGATTATAATAGTGACTTCTCTTGGGGATCACATTTATTTACATTTCAAATAATATGCATTAAAGTTAAATGATGTAGATGTACATATAAAACCAAGATGTCTTCATGTCTGCCCAGTTGCAGCAAAATTCTTGTAAGAGACTCAACTCAAACAGCCAAATGTGTATCCTTCCACATGTCTAAGTTCCTCAAATATGAATATGCATGCTCTAATTCTGCAAGCAATATGATTTATCATACATTGCCCCCATCTGTTCTTAAGAGAAACTATGAAAATATAGCTATTTTAATAAAGTCTCAAAGCAAATGTTGAAATAAATCTACCTTTATGGCACAAATCCCTGTCGTATAATGAAATATGGGTGTTCACCAATAATATAGTACATAACTTGGGCAAGCTCCTTTCTCTTTTCTCAGAGGGGGTAAGCATGAGATACTCAAGAAAACTTTGAAAAGCACATGATTTTCACCTGAGAGGGATGGACAAGATTCTCCAGGGGCCCATGATGACTGGACTGGTCACTGGATCCAGGTCATCCCTGGATCCCCTCTGAGCCCTTCAAGAAGTGGAAACAATAAACTCATGAATAGAAACCATACAAGGCTTACTGTGGAGTATTTAAACAAATATGCCATATCTCCCTGCTAAAACACAGCACTGACCATGAAGTGAACGTATATAAGTGTATAGTGTGTCATTCTAAGATCCAGAAAGGCCGGATAAATGCCTAGAAATGCCAAAGAATAGGAATGGGAATGACAGCATTAGCAGGTGCTCAGAACTGCACACAACCCATGGGAGATAAGAAACACGGAGTATAGCATCCTGTCATTGCGGAGCTGACAATCTACTGACATCACACAGACTCACCCGGGAGCCATCAGATAAGGTTAATGCTCTGTGCAGGACTGAATATGAAGCTAAATTGCAGACAGGAGTTTGAAGAAGAAAGAGAGCAGTTACTATGTTATAGGTAATTCACTGAAGATGATTAACCTAGAGACATCTCTCAAAGTTCTTTGGAATTTCCAAAGGTGTGTCACTTAAGTGGCAAAAGAAGAAACTTCTGGAGGTGCCCATGATCAAACAACTTCAAAATAACGTAATAAAACAAAGATTACATATTTTTACTGAAAGGTTTCTCATAGTTCTTACAATGCACATAATAATCTTTCAGAGGAACAAATTGTAGACAAAATATATTTGCTGGGGAAACTGAATTTTTAAGGGCTCTTCCTCCTTGGGGAGTCACTCAAGAATAACATTATAAAAACAATAAAGGAAGAAAAGACACATGGATGAAAAAGAAGTGACAGGCTGCAGCCATGGAAGTGAACAAAGGGGAGCAGGCTTCCTGTCATAGGTGTCTCCAGCACAAAGCAAGGGAAGAGCTAGAGTTCCAGGCGTCAGTTCAGTTAGTACAAAAGACCTGGGTCATTGTTGGGATCTGAAACTATCGGGAGCTCATAGAAACCTAGGAGGGTGGCATAAGAGGAGACTTTGGGTCAGTGAGATGTGCCCTTGAAGGGGATTGTGGGCCTTGGTCTCTTCCTTCTCCTTTTTCACTTCCAAATGGGTCTGCTCCAGTGTTAACACACTCACCTCAAACCTTACCAGAGGCCCACCATGGGCAACGGAACCACTGTGTACTGAATGTTTCCAAACCGCAAGTCAAAATAACCTATTCTCTTTGGAGGTTAATTACCTTTAAGTGTTTGTTAAAGGAACAGAAAGCTGACACAATCTGATGTTAAAGCAGGATGTTTCATGTCATCAGTGATTCCATACCAGGCTATAAGTTAGCATCACAAGGGTTATTTCCTGAAAATTGTAAATTTCTAAACTCTGCTCTGGGCCCACTAACCAGATAACATTGGCATAACTGGCTCCCTAACATTGGGGACTCTGTGCTTTGACATAACTGGCTGTCTGACATTGGAGGTTCCGTGCTAGAACAGATAATACATGCAACTAGGAGTTCACCCAAGAGTAAACTCTCCAAGGCATGAGGAAGGCAAGCAGCCATGGGAGAAACGGAAAGTAGAAAGTAGACAGTGAAAAAGGCCCAGTGTGGGCAATGAAGATTCAGAAAGCAATGGTTATAGAAGCCCAAGTTTAAGGTGTGGTCCATCATATAAAGTCTATCCTGTGACTCCTTCCCAAAGTAGACCAATAAATAGGCCAAATCCTAACCCCAAGAAGAGTCCTACAAATCGTATAATCCTACGAACATGTCTTCGGGACTCAGTTTGATTCTCTTTATTTCACAAGGGTATAATTTTTACATCAGCATGCTTCCAGCTTTAGTCAGCATTACAGGAATGTTGCCCACAGAGTATGGAATCACCAGTCCTACTCATTTTATTTAATGTCTATATTACATGGAGTCACATTTATACCTAAGACATTGAAAACTGTTCTATGCTTGTCTGTAACTCTAGTAACCCCGCTTTCTGGGCATCAGCCCTCATCTTGTTTCCCACACTGCTGAGCACTTCTGGTAAGATGTTGCAAAGAATTCATAGCTCCCAGACAACTCATAAAGATGGAAGATAGATTCACATTGTTCCTGGGGTTTATATTCTAAAGTCCCATCCCTCGGCCATTATACATCAATTATCAACTAATTAGTAGAGAGGGCCTCTGCTGACCCTCCTGTCTTCCTTTGTAATGATTTTCCAAGTTAACTGAAGCCTCTCTGCTCCACAGAGACACTTAGTATAGCAAGAGTGTTAAATAAAGTTCACCCACAATTAGCCTCAAAAACCAAAGAGGAAATATAAGCACGTTTTACTGCTTTCCCCTTGACAATATTTCCAACAATCCCACAGGAAGAGATCAGATGTATTTGTTAAATAAGCAAATCATTACTCTCAAAAACTGAAATGCTAGCACAGGCTCAATTTAGTGATTTATTGCTTGTAGGTCAGTTATCTGTTTACCATGTCCCTTCTCAGCTACATTAGATACTTCAATGGAGTTTCTGTTCATAGACAAGTCAGGCAGTTCCTGCCTACATTCTAACAATGGCTTACACCAAAGCCTATAGGATTGTGGCAATGTATGAAGGTAGCATTACTTAGAATATGATTTGCACAAACACCAGAAAGAATGAGAGTAAAGTGTACTTTAGGTGGAGAAAACTGCCTTGGTCGCCCCAAGGCCATGACTAGTCACACTGACCTATTGTAGACTTGGCACTGTGATGTGTCATGGAATCTCAGGCTATCAGGACAAGATTTCTACAAAATCTTCTAGAAGACTAGATGGAGTTTAAACTAACAGAGAAAAATGTAAGCAACATCCAGTCTTGAATTAAGTTACCTATATGCTGAGTACAGAAAAGAACACAGACAAACAAAAAGTATCTGTATGATCTTGGTGGGAAAGATGACACGCCTCTCACTCAGCCTCTCCATGGCTGGGGGGTGGGGTGGAAGACAGGATGAACAATGAGAGGAGCAGAGAGAGGAGAGAGGCAAGAGCAGAGAAAGCACCGTGAAGGTCACACAGGAGACAATGTGAGTGACGTAGATGAAGCCAGAGAGGATTCACTTACAAGCTGCATGACCATAGGCAAGTTCCTGAAACTCTCTGTGCCTTTGCTGCCCATTTGGAAAATGGAGTGATAACTGCTCCCACCTTCATAAGGCTGTTTGAAGAACTGAATAAATCAAATATGTAAAAATATGCAATCTACTCCCATGTTTGTCCAGCACACAGTACGTACACATAAGCCTTTAGGAGTCCTGTTCTTGCTAAAGAACTGCACACCTTCAAGCCCAGGCACCAAAACTACAGCGGGTTTCACACTTAGGTATGATGGTGATTATAAAGAGGGCAGTCTGACTACTTTCACAAAATGTGGAGGCAGGGCGGAAACTGAAGGCAGAACCAAGCTAGGAAGACTGCCACGAACTCTGGATGAGGTCTAGGAAGAGGTAAGCAGAACCGAAAGGACTAACCCAGTATGAGAGGAGACAAGGAGAGTGGAGGAGGAATGGGGGACACACAAGTGCAGGCACAGAAGGTTCCAGATCCTCCTTTCATAACTCAAAGTCATAAATCTCCTAAGTGTGCTATTTTTTCTCAAGCTAATCCAAACCAAAAATTACAAGGGAAAACTGCAATGTCACCTACTAGCCACCTACAAGTGACTAGTGACTGTCACCTACTAGTGACCAGATGAAACAATGGGTAGGACCCCTCTGTCAGAAAGCCACAGCTCATTAAATATTTGCTACATAATAGATAAAGAGCATGGTCTGTAGACAATGAAGAAAGCAGATGTACTTCGAAGCCATAAATAAAGTTAAGAAATTCCCTCTTGAGGACTGATGAGCAAGGGGTCAAGACTGGGCTGGTGAAACCCACAGAAACAGCTGACCTGAACAAATGGGAAGCTCTTGAACCCCAGACTGTTGGCTGAGAGGCCAGTATGGGACTGATCCAGACACCCTGACTGTGGGTGTCAGTGAGGAGACCTAGGCAATCTATAGGGCCTCGGGTAGTAGATCAGTATTTATCCCTGGCACACAAATGGACTTTGGGTGCCCATCCCACAATGAGGGATGTTCTCTCAGCCTGGACTCTTGAAGGAGGGTCTAGGCCCTGCCCTGAACGAAATGAGAGACTCTGGAAATCCCCCTTGCAGACACATAAATGCCTCACCCTCCCTGGGGAATGGAGTGGGGATTAGAGGGCCTGGTGGGGAGGGGGATCCGGGGAGGAGGGGAGGGAGAGGGAGCTGGTATTAACATGTGAAGCAAACTTGTTTCTAATTTAAATTAAAAAAACTCTTCAAAAAAGAAAAAAAATCCCTCTTAAACAGATGTGCTTGTGATAGTCAAGAACAATGAGGCTCCTGGTAGGCACATTACAACAGCTGGAAATACCAGTTTGCCCCTATGTCCATACTCCCTCCCTCTCAAAGTATGCTACAGGGAGAAGCTCTTCCATTCTCTGTCTGCTTGGAGGAGAGCACCCCCACCAGGATGCACTCTGTGAGATTTTAGTAGGCTCAGGAATGCTCCAGAAGTGGATGGCATAATGATGGGATAAAACTACATCTTGTTTTGTAACACTTTCCTTCAAAATTGAAACATTCCATCCGTAGGAGCTCCATCTGTAGGAGCTCCTTAGGCAGGAAGGTAAACAAAAAAGCTTCAGGAAGTCCCTGAAACTGACCAGAGTCTCAAGGCCGCTATCCATCAGGGTAAACTATAAAGGCTGAGAGTGCTGCTCAGAACAGCCAAGCTACCTGGAAGAGCTTCAGACCTACTGAAGCACCCAGAAGGGTCACTCTCTCCAACCTATTGAGCTGCCTCCAGGCTGCTCAGTGGCTCCAGCTCCTAGCTTGTGTGTGTGTGTGTGTGTGTGTGTGTGAAAAAAACTGCATTTTCTGCTCATTTGTGGGGTGTTGTCATTGCAGAATATCAAGGTACCTCAATATTCCACCAATCATAGAAATGGGAGCAAACATGCTTTTATTCAAAGAACTGTTTATTATTATATATCTATGAGTTGAAATATTAAGTCACATCAACTCCAATTTCATTTAAAATTATAGCAGTAATTTTAAGCCTGAAACAACTACCTTTTGCATAAGAACTGTATCCCTGTATAAAACAATGCAATGTTAACCAGACTACCAAAATGTAAAAACAATATTCAAATATCACAAATCACAACTCAAAAGCAACCTGGCTGGATCCTACATACTGTAAGTTACCTCCTGTTTCTTTCATTTGATATTATGTGTGAACTCAGAAAAGAAACAGAACCTACGCATCTCTATGCACAACTCAAGTCAGTAATAAAGTGACTGTGACTGCCATACCTTGTGCCCTGTGCATACTGAGTCAGCCACGTCTTCAGCAGTAACTCCCAACTATTACTGGCTTGAATAAGAGGGAAAGCACTACACCCAACACAAACTCTATCTAAACACAAACGCTAGAGCTGGAGAGATGGTTTCATTGGCAAAGTGCTTTTCAGGCAAGCATGAAAAACAGAGTTCAATCCCTAGCAGACACATAAATGCCTGCACAGTGATGCATACATTCTGGTGCTGGGAAGCAGGAGGCAGGAGACTACCCAGGGGTTGTTGGTCAAGCTAGTCTAGCCAAATCAGTCAATTCCAGGTTCAAAAAGGAGGAGAGGGGCAAATAAACACATGATACACACACACACACACACACACACACACACACACACACACACACACACACACACCGCACACAAACCCCTCATAGGCTAGAGAGATCGCTCAGACATTAATAGAACTAGTTACTTCTCCAGAGGACGCAGTTTCAATTCCCAGCACTCAAAAGCCTGTGTAATTCCACTTCCAAGGGATTTTGTGCCCTCCAGTGGCCTCCACAGGGCACTGCATGCAAGTGCTACACATTCATGCAGGGAAAACACCTGGCACATATAAAACAATTTAATTCTAAGACACACACACACACAAAGTGTTGCAGATACAGCTCAACAGTTGAGCACTTACATAGCAGCCACAATTCGCAGTGCCACCAAAAGAGCATAAAACAATCCTATGACATTTTGATGCCAGTATGGAAAACAGAAATCCAAATTATGAGTTGTGCCTAGGTTCTCCCTGAAATAATACTTATTCAGAAGGGATCTTAGTTACTTATCTGAATTTGCATACCAAAGTCAGACTAAGAGTGGAATGCTAGCTGTGTGGCAGTCTTATTTCATTAGTAATGCATGGCTTCTTAGAAAAGAATAAATAACACATTTTAAGGCATTTAAGACAATATGTTCTTCAGAGTAAATAAAGGGAGATACAAAATTCTTCCCTAGCTCTGCAAATGTCATGCAAGTAGAGTCCTGAACTTGATAGATGGAGTACCTCCTTCTCCCTTGCTGCAGGTGAGCCCATCTTAGACAGATGTGACCCAAGACACGTGCCCTTCTGTTCTTAATTGTTCCACAATAAAATAAAACTAACAACTATGGGCCCAAAACCTCACTTTTTTTTGTAACAGAAAAGGATGGTGGATACTGAACAAAATTCAGTTTGTGATGATCACTAAGTAAGAATAGCTTCCAGTGGTGAACAAGAAGAGGGAACAAGCATTACAGGAATATTTTCAATGTGCAGCATTTAACTCTTCAACATCCAACTATCAGACATTAACCTCAGCAGGAGGTTTCCAAACCTAAATTCTCAAGCTGGTGTCTCTTTCCTAAGCCACCTAAGTCTGTGAAATTTTACTGTTTAAAGATGGATATTCTTCAGAAAAACACATCTGAGAAGTAGAATTACTGCTTTAAGCTGAAGGACTAATGAGGAAACATTTGCTTTGACCAAATTTCACAAGAATCTGCCCTTACTTCTTGTTCTTATGACTGCAGTCAGACTTACCTTTGAATTACTTCTGTTGCAAAATATCCAGAACAAAATCAATAAAAGGAAAGCATTTCTTTCTTGTTGTCTACTTTCATTAAAGTATAACTGACAAGCAGAAACTATTTAAATTTGAAGTATAGAATGTATAATTTGCTGGATGTGGCGACACAGCTTGCAATCCCAGCATCTGAGAAAAAGAGAAAATAAGATCGCCACTAGGTTTGAAGCTAGTCTGCTCTACATACCTAGTTCCTGGGCAGCCTGGGCTACATGGTGAAATACCTAGATCTTCAAAACCACCCATAACCACAAAGTTGAGCTTAGAATATGTTAAGTTTATGGTACATATTTTTAAAGTGCAAGGGGTAGTTAAATGCATGAGTGTATTAACATAATCATGGCAAAGTAGTTTACATATCCTTCATAACACATGGTTACCCATCTATGTGTGTTAAAAATTTACTCTAGCCTCATGATAAATGTCAACTCTTACAAATATTGCCAACTATAGTCAACAATAGTGGATGTTGTGTCTGAATTCATTCATCTTGCAATAAATGAATGAATGAAACTTTCTAGTATTTTGTGCGTATTTCTCTGCCCCACCCCATCCTTTTCAGTCACACTACTGTAGATCCCACAGTCCAGAAGGTCTTGTCTCTCAGTGGGAGCTTTTCCTGCCCCCCCTTCTGCCATCAAGCACACTGAACAATTCATGTTGAAATTGCCAACATACCCAAGAGTTTTTGCTCTGTGTTCAGAATTCTATATCTAGCAGAGAGAAAGCAGAAGGAACGGTCAACTTCTTTCCATGTCCACCTACACACCTTTGTTTCATAAAAATTTCCCACCATCTTCTTTCAAAAAGAAATGTGCCAGAGGAGTTGAAGGAGGGAAGGCCAACTGGAAGAGTTCTTACTGTACCTCAGAAGTGAAGCAGGGGAAAGATTGGGAAACCTGCCCTGAGTGTTGCTCTGTCATCTGACACCAGCAACAAGAGGAGTGCTAGGAACACCTCCATCCAGAGGAGGGAAGAACAGTTTGAAAGAAGTATGAAAAGAAGATGTGTAATTCCACTTGACAGACTTGTTCTTTGACACGTAGCCTTGAAAAGAACAATTTTACCTCAGAAACTTGGCAAATGCAAACCGATTTTTTGATAAGTTGAAGCATGCATGCTGCTGGACACATGAAGAGAGAGTGAGGGAGAGAGAGGCCAGGTATCTGAGACAGGGAGGCTGTCAGATTTCTGGTTTCTGTGTCATTTCTGTTTAGTTGGTCAGATGAAAATTCAAAACCATATAATTAGAAGGTTGTTTATACATGATTAAGCATGAGCTCACTGCTCTTGCATGCCAAGAAGTCAGAGAGTGGCTAAGGGCAAGAAGGAACTATTAATAAAAGGAAATAAAGCTGTAATACATTTTTCACTTATGAATAAAAATAATTCAAAGGTCTCTAGAAGAGAAAAATATCCACTGTGACTAGGGCAAGAAACTAGGTGACTTTATAGTGATGAGAATCTGAGAGAGATAAAAGCCTAAGCACTGATAAGAAAAACATTCCAGTTTTTAATCCTTTTTTCTTCTCATAAACATAAATCACAGTAAGAACATAAAAAAACTTACCTGTATTATATTTCTTTAGAATTATGGGAAATGGTCAAGCAAGAACACTGTGTTCATTTACAAGCTTTATTTGTTCTTTGTAACTGTCCCTACCAGGAATCCTCTCTGGAGAGACCAAGAGCTGGCAGCAACTGTGGAAAAGGCCTGTTTTGTCCTTTTCCACAGTGGCAGAGCTTTCGTCCCAAAACTAAGGCAGCCACTGAAAGCAAAATCTATCTGACTAAAACCTTCACATAGCTAAGGCAGAACTCCCAGACCTCCTAGAGAACCTGCCTGTGGCCCGAGACACAGTCCATCAACTCCTCGCAGACCACACTCCCAGATACAGAGAAGGGCAATGGTTAAGTCCTTGTGATGACCAAGACCTGACCCATGCCAGCCTGCTACTCTGCCCTGGAACCACTGCTCCCATTTCCCAAGTGGCAAAGCTCACCAACCAATAATGACAGACAATAACGTGCTGTGATTGGGTACTTATGCACACTGCTATGATAGATCACCGAGACAATGTACAGGCACGAAACAATCTAAAGTGAAAAATCAATAAAGCCCAGGGGAGAAGCAGCACATCATTTCTTTAAGAATTGGGCTTAAGTCAACCTGATAGCATTTAAAAAAAAAGCCCTAAATGCCCAGGGAGCACAAACACCGGCTTTTACAGCCTGATTCCCAGAGCCAAGTCCCCAAGTCACATCACTTCCCATCCTGCCAGAGACCTCCACATTCTAACTCTCTCCACCTTCCCTCCCCCTGCCTCTCTCTCCACATCTCTTTCTTCTCGCTCCTCTTTCCCAGGAGCATTTGCCAGCTCAGGGTCTGATTCCAGAGTGATCTTCAATCACCTGATGAACTTACTCTCCCAATCATCGGATTGTGAGCAGAACACACAGGAATCCACATGACATGGAAACTCTGAAGGGACCTGTTCTGACTGAGATGACCAGAGCACCTGCCTGGAAGGGCTTGGCAAGAGAGACCTGGAATAGTATTCAACTAATGCAGCAACTCTAACTCCCACAGCCACCTATCTGCCGATCTCACGTGAGATGGATACTTTGTACCTCCTCTCTAAATTGTTGCCTTTCTGTGGTCTAATTCAGTTCTTAGCTTGTTGCTTAGAGTTAGAAGAAGCCTCCCAAAGTTGAGAGGAAAGTGCATGTTGGTCCCTAAAACAGACTCATCAAGTCAACACCTCAAACATCCTTGTTTTTAGCGTTCAAAGGGGGAGAAAAATCTTACTAAGTGAATAAATATGGATTACTTGAAAGAGTTTAATATCTACTTCAGTTCCAGATAATAACTGTGATAATTCATTCCTAAACAATGTGTGGCATGTAACACAAAACCGTTTTTCATCAATAATTAATATTAATAATTAACAAGTATAAACAACAAAAAGACCTTTCAGCCAGGCCCTTTCCTCATTCCAGCCGCTGCCCGTTGCCCCTCTCTCCCCTCTGTGGGGTTAATAACTAACCCTCCCTCATCTCTGACATGCAACACTACCCAGCAGCAATCCTCGCAAGAATGCGATCGCAGACACAGAAGAATGAAGTCTTATCCAAGTCACCTGGGCCTGGCAAATGGATCTCTGCACTAGCAGCTGTGGACACAATGCCTGACTGACACGGGCTTCTCTCTCTCCAGCAAGGATGGAGCGCTCCAGGATGCTTGCCTCCAACACCCCTTTGTCAGATGGGTTCCCTTCTGTCTTTAATGTGCCTCATAAAAAGACTAAACGAAAGGCTGATCACAGCTCCTTGCCACAGGCCAGAAGGAGTGTGTCATCAGGATGTTTCCCAACTGACACAAAGTAGCAATACTGATTTATGGGGTACACTGCGATGCTTTGGTAGAGATACCAAGGATTTGACTTTGTATTCATTCCAAACAGTGTCCCTTTGACTTTTAAAAACTGCACTGGCATTCTTTCCCCCATTCAACTGTGTGTGTGACATCTTCAGAGTCAAGTGCTTCAATCTCACACCATTGTACCAGTCACCCCAAGTTTTCCAGCCAGCCTGTCTTCATGCCTGATATCTAAAACTTTAAGCACACTGCAATTAATCTCCTTTGGCCAGTTATTCTTTCACCAATGTATATATACTATGTAGGTAATGTCTTTAAAAGTTTTAAAAATTCAGCATCCAGCATATTTCATATTTACAGCAAATATAAACTGCAATCCCAGGCCCCTTCGTCTACCTACCTTCATTCTATACATTACCATCACTCTTTTCTGAACAGTGATCAGAGTCATCAGCAAAGGTACCTCGTGCTTAAATTATTCACGCTCCTTAGCCCCTGCACTGCAAGGTACTGGCAGTGAGAGGTCCTCCCACAG
Source organism: Mesocricetus auratus (assembly GCF_017639785.1). NCBI lineage: Eukaryota > Metazoa > Chordata > Mammalia > Rodentia > Cricetidae > Mesocricetus > Mesocricetus auratus. The sequence goes on along the minus strand of NW_024429182.1, from coordinate 31,976,023 downwards.
TAGGACTTCCTCCTCAGGCAGTGTCTGCTTGGATACACATGTGGGTCTAGAGGTGTTTACATCTCGCTGTTTGCTGGGGGTCTCAGCAGGCTTCCAGGCATACTGTGCATACATTCCCAGGGCCACTTGCTCTGAGATTTTATAAATTACAGGCAGCACAAACATTCAGGAACTGCTAAGAGGCCGGTAGCAGAGAGCTTCTGACAAATGCAGCCTGAGAAACAATGTCTCCCTTCAAGTGGAACTGCTGGTGAAGTCAGCCAGTGCAGACCGGCGGGAACAATGTTGGGCAGGTCATTAACTTGCCTGGGTCAGAGCAGACTGCGGTGAGCTCACCCACCTTTCTGCAAACCCCATTTTAGCTGCTGAGTTTATACAAATAAAACCCATAATTTTCTAATGGCTGAACTAGGAATGTGTTCTAAAATAGCTAACTGTCTGCAAAGCTTGCAGAAGACACAGGGGGAATTCACAAAGATGCTTCTACGGTCTGTTGTTCCAATGTGCACAGTACTCTGCAAGAGGTACAAACCTATTACGTGGAAAACAAGCAACCACATAAACACAGACAAGTAGGGCTTTTGACTTTTTTTTAAGTGAGGTAGTTACGGTGGTGTTAGGTTTTTCTCTCTCTCCTTTTTCTCTTGTAGAAGGACCGAGTTAGTTGTTAACTGTAAAAAGAAGTTAACATTTAACCTTAAGGCTGGGAATGCTTGAGCGTCTAATCCCCTCCCCCTTCTCGTTATAGAGAAAATGGCTTCAGGAAAAAATCTCACCAATCATGGCTGATTTGGGGTGAGATCTGGCTGTGTCCCTTTCCCTCTGCACTCACAGCTCTATGGAACATCTCACCACAGGGCCCCTTCATGCGCTCTCCAGCTGCGGCCCTCCTGAGCCTAGCCCATCCCCGGATCCCCAATATTCCCATCAATGGAGAGCAACTGTTGTCGCTTCCTGAAAATGAGTTTTCCTGCCTTGTATTCCAAGTTCAAAGTGCATTATCCCTCTTCTATCGCCAAGGTCGCACTATTTTTATTCAGTTATTGATCAGGTCTACTGCATATAGCTTTCTGCTACCTTCCCCCTTAACTAGCAGGTAGACAAAGATAGAGATTATGCCTAACCTGCCCTCAGGGCTAAATCTCCACTCCCCAACTCCTAGTCTAGGCCACAGCTTCCTGCAGAGGACAGGCAATCACTAATGTCCACGTTCAGGAGATGGCCACCCCATGCCTGGTTTTAGTACAAATAGATGAGCAGAGGGAAAGCAGAGAATAGGATTTTATTATTGAAAGTGGGATGAAAACCAAAAGTGAAACAGGACGCTTGCTGAGAAGCCCACTGGGGGGAGGGGGCACAGAGCTGGGCAGCCTCTTCTAGTGGTCCAGGCCGCTTCTCACCTCACTGTCCCTCACTCCCCACAAGCTCACTCCAAATCTCCCCACTGATGCAGACCTTTCCAAAGGGTTTGGCTCATCATCATTTCTGTGAAGCCCTTTGTGAAAACAGGCATGAAGCAAACCTCCCTCTCTCCTTTCCTGTCTTAGCACAAGAACCACAAGGGATGTAAAAAGAGATTACCTAGCTGGCATCGCATGAACACATTTGTTATAATAATATAACTTCTACCAACAATAATGATTCATCTATGTGTTAAAACTAATAACATATTAGCAAAAGGCTTGTTTGGTGGCTCTCGATTTCAGCTAACTCTACAGCGCTGAATATTATCAACCCATTTCACAGAGGAGAAAACCCAAGGCTCAGAGAGCTCAGTACTTGCCAAGAGTGAGAATTTGAAGCTCTTGAGGTTACTACTATTCTGATTCCTCCTTGGGGAAGACAGGGTTTATTTTGGCTTACTTTTCCACATCACTGTCCAGCATGGGAGGGAATCAGACACTCAAACAGGGCAGGAACCTGGAGGCAGGAACTAACGTAGAGGCCATGGAAGAGGGCTGCTTATTGGCTTGCTCCCCCTGACTTGCTTAGCCTGCTTTCTTATAGCACCAATGACTACCAACCCCAGGGATGGCAACACCCACAATGGGCTGGGCCCTCCCCTATCAATCACTAATTAAGAAAATGCTACAGCCTGATCTGGAGGTATTTTCTTAATTGAAGTTCCCTCAGCTCAGATCAGTTTTTGTCAAGTTGACTTAAAACTAGCCAGCACAGAAGCCAAGTAGCCCAAGTGAAAAATGTACACAAATGTGTGTGAGTCTATGAGCTCTGACACAACTGAACAAGCACCACCACATGGGAAGGGTGGGAAGAAGTCAGAAATTCAGTGTGTCTGAGATGGACCAAACAAACTCAACTTTCAACAGTTCATCTTCTATATATAGTCAACAGTCAGGAATGGCATCTAAATCCACTCTGGAGGAACAGGGAGAATCTATGATGTCAGGTCCATGTATACACAGATCAACACAAGGATAACCTCTATGGAACATGGTGATTTCTAGTAAGCAATCTCTGTTACTTTTGGGAATTTCTGATACCTAATACCATGTGTTTTTTCATTCATTTACTATTCAGAATCCAACTGCCTGGTTTCAGTGATGATGAAATAAATCAAGAGAATTATAGCACAAAATGATGATTAGTAAAGTAAGATTTTCTAAAAGGTTGTTGGGATACTAACAGGAAGAGGTGGTGGTGTGATATTTAGAACAATACATGAAAATACACATCTAAGTCTTTGCATATAAAAGACTCACTGGTTTAATATTCATTCAGTTGTCTCAAGTGCACACAACTTACAAGGATTCGGCAATGTACAAACACCTATGCCCTCACACACAGTCCTGCATGGACACAGGCAGTGTATCAAGCATATAACAAGTAAACAGAAAATACCATTAACTCAACAACTCCCAGGGCAAACCTGACCTTTTATAAAGCCAGTTTCTTTGAGACAACATAGCTTGAAAATACTACCCATATAGCTAGGTTAAAGGTCTTTTTTAAAATTCTCACTCAATAGCCTCTGTTTGCATCTTGTAGAGGTACAACTACATCATAGTAAGAGTAGAGTCTGCCCACTCAGCCACTGCCCCCGGCAAACACAGTGTTCTCAGCTTTCACTATCCAGGTCAAACCTTGCCATGAGGAAGACAGAGTGTGGGTACAACGGTGGGCAGCCTAAGAAGGAGAGTCTAGACCTTGTCTCAGAGAATTCATTGAGTCCAATTTGATCTGGGACTATATCATTTAATGAATTTGGCCTAATCATCTCAACCAGCTTGGTGACACCATGTATCAAACTAGCTAAATCCTGGCCCCTTGAAAACTCAATGCTCAACAAATACTTACTTCCCTTAGTTCCTGAAGTTCACGTCTGAAAAACCTTAAATTCTCCTAACTTGAAAAAGCTACCTTGAGACTAGAATTAGTGAAGAAAACAATTACAAGGTTTCCTGATGAGAAACAGATGTATCTTTGCTCCCACTAGATTCTGAATTCTAAATGTATACAAATTCTTTGTTTTATAGACATTAAAACTCAAATACACGGAGGTAAGGTGACTGCCTCACCAAATAATTAATAGCAAAGTCAATCCCTGCACAAAAGCCCAAGTTCCCCAGCACCCAAGCAAACCAGCTGTCTACTTCTAGATCCTGCTACCTCTACTGGTTGCAACATAGGAGTGGGGCATACTGGGCCAAACACGTTGCAGGCATTTAAAATCATCTTTCACCATCAAAAGAGCGAAGAGAGCAGACTGTTGAATCTACCCAGTGAGCAGTTGGTTTAGAAGTGTCGGGGAAAGGTAGGGAACTAGTGGAAGAGGGGATGAGCAGAGAGGAGGGAACAGAGCAAGAGAAATAATGAAATAACGGAGACCCCTACATTACAGCAGTGCCTAAATATCAATCTATTTAATAAGAGTACACGTAAGATCTGAACAGTGTCCCAGAAAGATTTCTCTCACCTCCTTTTGTCTTCAAACTCAAAGAATTCAAAAGCCTTTACTCCCACAGATCAGACAAGTGTCTGCCTCTGTGCAGGCAAAGGGAACTGAGATCGCTTCGCTTCGACATTTCATAAAAAGAGACCCAGGGTGAATCTGCTCCTATGTTCTTAAGCCCGAAGTTGGAGTAGAACCGTGATTAACCACAGGTTTCAGCAGAACAGGGCAGGGTGACTTCTCTGCCAAACATAAATGTGCCATGGAGCCAATGTCGAGGTTACTTGGGAATAGCAAGCCCCTTGCTAAGAAGAGGAGAAAGGGTTTCATTTGAGCATATCAAACTTGACAGCATAATTTTTTAAAAAGATTTCCATCTCAAAGGAAGTTTACAAGCATTGGGCGAGGCTAGAGGGCTCTTATTTCCTGGCACCGTAAGAATTGCACGACAATCACCCAATTAGCAGTTATGCACTGAGGGAATCCCTCTGCATTGTGGCCTTACTTTCTTTTGTCTTTGCTCTAAAGAAAAGTTCTGCCTTGAAGAGTCTGAAATAATAGAAGTGCTCCTCACTGTGTCAATGACTTTGGATGGAGCCCGCTGGCACAGAGACCTCGCCTGGTAATGAAGCATAAGAAGCAACTGTCCCTAGTTAACCTGCTCTTACACTTCAGCACGCACAGTCCTGGTAGACAGAAAATGGGCATTTGGGGTGAAGACACTCAGTCCTCCTTAAGACAAATGCTTGCTCACAGGCCTAGAAAACTTAGAAACATCACATAACATTCAATTTCAGAGACGTCCAGTTCACATGGGTCTTATCTGAAAACAAACAACCCAAGAGCTTCAAAACTTTTATCTCACCCAGTCAACCCACAAGTAACACAGGTTTCTCCGCAGCCATCGGAATCTCCAACAGTGACACTTAGGAAGTCAGAAAAACTGTTCCACCGTGCTGCTTAACCATAAAGGACACACCAGCCCCGAGGAAGCAGAAACGCAGCTCAACCACAGAAAAAACTTTCTAGAAATCTGAAGGGACTGAGGATTCTGTGATGCACGGAACTCTTATCTTTGGAAGAGGTCAAGGTAGGACTGGCTGCTAAAGACACCGCAGAAGAATGCAGGATGGGGAGAGGGAGAGGTCTCGTCTGCGACACACGCCTACTGAATGTAAAACGGGGGTGGTATAAACTTAGCTTCTCTAAGTCGTGAAGACAACGGATTACATGAGTTACCAAATCCCTTCCAGCTTGAACATTCTCTGAATAAACATCACATTTACTCTTTTTGTCAGATTAAATTTCAGAAGTGCTACCTACCCAAGCGACTCAATAAGATTTCCTAAAATTTACCATAAAAGAAAACAAAATCCAATATATCAACAGGACACAAACTATGGGACATAAACAATAGGTTTCTCATCCACTATCAATTATAAATTTCAAAAATATAATTCAAAACATTTTAAATTCCCAGAAACAGCATGTAATATAAAGAATGCTACAGTGTTTCCATGAAGACATAAATACAGATATATACAAGTTCCCAGGAATGAAAAATAAACACATCAAACTATGTTGATTCTTCCAAATCACATTATAGTTTAATGCCGTCTGTTTCTGCATTACTGATATTTAATTGCAGCGAGGTTATGCCGTGTATCACAAAAGGTTGAAAAGCACTCCCTAAAAATTAACACATAGGAGAATCCTAAGAGCATGACCTCAGATATCTGGCAATTAGCACATGAGGACATTAGAAACTAATAAGGAAAGGGATCAATAAAGGAGGCAGGGCAACTGCGTGCACAGTTTACAGGGAAATCATTATAGACGTGCTGATCATCTGTTGATCGTCTACTGCCACGGTCGAAAGCCACTTTGTATCTTAGCATTCTTTTTATTCTTTTCCTGCCACGTTTTAATTTTTAAGTTTCATCTTACATTCCAACCACAGTTCTCCCTCCCACACCTCCTCCTGCCCCCCATAACCTCCTCTCACCCCACCCCTGGCCACCCCCAGTCCATTCCACCTCATGGGTAAGGACTCCGATGAGGAGTCAACATAGTCTGGCACAGTAGGTTGGGGCAGGGCCAAGCCCTTCTCCCACGCATTAAGGCTGAACATAGACATAGTATGTGTCTTAGCATTCTTAAAGGAAAACGGTATTGCCTTCTGTGGCTCTTGGGATTCAATGGACTCTTCAGTGCAGTCCTCCAGGACACTGAAATCAGATGTCAGCTAAGGCTGCAGCTTGAAGGCTGGATGGATAGCTAAAGTTGCTCACTTCCACCTTTGAAGGATGCTAGCTGTCAGCACTGGGTTCACTGGGGGCCATGAATGAGCATGTGGCCATGGCACATGACTCGGGCTTCCCCCACGTGGTGCCAGATTCCAAGAGCTGGAAAGCAGAGTCTTTCTCATCATTTAAGAACCATCCTTGGCGTACAAGTGGACTTTGGGAGCCCATTCCACATGGAGGGATGCTCTCTCAGCTTGGACACATGGGGGAGGGCCTAGGCCCTGCCCGGAATGATATGACAGACTTTGAAGATCCCCCCATGGAAGGCCTCACCCTCTCTGGGGAGCTGAGGGTGGATGGGGTGGGGGGTCGGGGGAGGAGGGGATGGAGAGGGAGTGACATATGAAGCAAGCTTGTTTCTAATTTAAATAAGTTTTAAAAAAGCATGCCTAAGGTCTTGAGCAATGGTTGAGATGGGGTAGTAAATGAGAGATAGTAGGGTGGGGTGGGCTTGCTGTACCAACATTCAGATCTGACCTCAGAGTCTGAACACGCACCTAAACACTGGCTGTGGCAGCCTTTACCTGTTAACCCCAGAGCTGAGAAGGCAGACACATATAGAAGCTGGGGGACTCACTGGACAGCCAGCGTAGTTGGAACACCAGTTTCTGGTTCTGAAATCCGGCTTCAACAGGTAAAGTGGAGAGTGAGAGTGGAAGAGACCTACTGTTGACCTTTGTCCTCCACACATACACATATGAATGAGTATGCCCAACCACACACACAGCCCCCACACGAAACAAGAAAAGCCACGCCTACAACAGCCACAGCCACTCCTTCGGTGTGACTGGACACACCAGTCTCAAAACAGTCTCGATTCAGAAACCTAGAGAAACAGACTCCAGTTCCTAGCCACAGAGTCACAGTCACACACCAGAAAAATCGTGGGAGACGAGAGCTATGGCTTCAGACATCACTGGCAAACATAATCCCAGGAAAATAATATAAACAAAAGACAAAACAACTAAAAAGAGATGTTTTTGAATTTTTACTTCATTTGGGATGCACAAAGATAAATATTACATAAAAAAGATGTTGACTTAATCAGGGTGACAAACAAGAGACTAGGAAACAACTACCATTCTGCATTTGAAAAGTATTTAAAGATGGTATATGAAGAGGTTTTTATAAATCAAAACTAATGACAAGCATTTTAGGATGTAAATAGTTCCTAAAAGAAGGGCTCAATATGAGACAACAACAGACAGCATTCTGCCCGCATGAGTTGAGCTGACAGTGCAATGTGTAATATAAGCATTTTGGGAAGGAGCTTCTTAACATCATAAAGGGTACTTAGAATATTCATTTGACTCCATAATCTACCCTGAAGAAATAATCGATGGTTTACATCATCACTTAAGTGCTACTTGAGATGACATAATTTTAATTTTTAAAAGTCCTTGATTAAACAAATTGTAGTATAAGTGTAATACATGTGATAAAATTCTTTCAAACTTAAAAAATATTTTTTCAAAGCACACTGAAGTACACAGGGAAGCTCAGAACACACTGTGGGGAAATAGAATCTAAAACCTTATCGAGAGTAAAATCATGATACATATACATAAATCTCTATCCTAAAATATTAATGATTGGTATCTCCACATCTATGAGGTACGAACAGGTAATTTTACTTTATTCTATATTCATTATTTAAAATCTCTCACAGCAAACAGGCAGACATTGATTTTTTAAGACAAAATGCTATTTAAAGAAAGAAATAATAATGTAATATTAGGTAAAGACTAACAAGGTCACATGCTAGCAAGTTAGTGACAAAAGATGAAAAGCGAGAGGGTGAGTACAGTCCTGCAGCCAGTGACCTGGGAGTCACTGACCCATTACACGGCAGTCCAGCAACAGCCAAGACACTTTCCCAGGCTCAAGTCCCAGCCATCGCATAGATTCCTATGCAGCTGTGCAGTACGGTAACTTCATTAGCTCTCTTCTCCCCAGCTCAGTAATTTACCCGTCTGTTTGCAGTGCTGAGCTCAAATTTTTTCTGGTTTGTAGGCCTTTTTATTTTGTTCCATCATTATGGCTGATGATTTGTTTTTGAGGCAGAGTCTCACTACACAGCCCAGTCTGACCCAGAATTCACTAGGCAGCCTGGCCTGGCCTGGCCTAGATCTCTCAGTCCTCATACTCGAACCTGAGTGCTGGGATTATACTTCCCACAATGCCCTGTTTTCATAGGATTTTGAAATACAGTAGGTAGTGGGGAAATCCTACACACTAGACATTTCCTGCCAGAAGTCTTCCTGACCTTGTGGCTCTTGGTCAGCCACAAGAGTTGCTGTTCTTTCTCAAAGCATGCCAGGCAGATTGTAAGAGCACAGACCCAACTGCTGGGACTCTCTCACAGCACCTGACCTGGTGGATGGGGTACCACCTAAGCATTTGTATCTACAAGTTCCCAAATGGTATGGATAAGCATTTTGTGACTCTCTACTTTGAAAAGCACTATTTTAGATCATTATTCCCTATTACTCAACATTAGAAATACAGTATTTTAGTTCTATAGTATATTTCCCACATATGTATGTCAGAGGAAAATTATTTTCGGGAGTAAGTTCATTCCTTCAGTCATGGGGATTCCAGAGATGAAACATGGGTCATCAGGTTGGTCAGCAAACACCTTCATCCTCTGAGCCAGACCTAGATCTTTTATTAACATGTTTAACAATGCAGTCCAAGTGGAGGGACCACCTCGAATGCCCATTCCTGATAATGAACTTGATGTCTATAACCATCCGGGAGCCTTCATCCTGTGACTGATGGAAGCAGAGGCAAACACACAACTAAGCACTGAACTGAATCCAAGGAACCCAGTGACAGAGAGAGAGGAGTGATGAGCAAATTGGCAAAGAATGGGCTGGCAAAACCAGTAGAGACAGCTGATCTGAACAGGGGAGTGCTCTTGGACCCCAGACCGACAGTGGGGAGGCCAGCATGGGACTGATCTGGACCCCCCAAATGTGAGTGTCAGTGAGAAGGCCTGGGCAACCTATGGGGCCCTGAGCTGTGGATCAGTGTCTATCCCTGGTATACAAACTGTCTTCATGTGACTATAGCACAAAGAGAGATGCTCTCTCAGCCTGGACTCTTAGGGGAGTGCCTTGACCCTACCAAGAGTAAAATGACAGACTCTAGATATCCCCTATGTGGAAGGATTTGGCAATAGGGTGGGAGGGAGGGGGGAAAGGGGAGTGCGGGAGGAGGGGAGGGAGAGGGAACTGGGATTGACATGTAAAACAAGCTATTTAAAATTAAAATAAAAAATGATAATAAAAAAATGCAGTCCAAATAAATCTCAGAATCTATCAGTTCCAGTTTAAGATAGAGCAGTACATTCAAAAAGCAAGTCCATCTAGGCATGGTGGCACATACCTATAATCTCAGCACTAAGGAAGCTAAGGCAGGAGGGTGGCATGTCACAGACCAGCTGGTTTACTAGGCCCTGTATCAAAAGACTAAATAAATAAAAACACAAGTCTAGAACCATACTGAAGCCTCCCTTCACTCTTCCACTCTCCCACATGAAGAAATGAATTGTCCCAACATCCTTCGAGAAAGAATACTCCTTTCCTGTCTTGTCACTCTTTAGCCGAGTCTCATCCCTTCCCAGTACAAAGCCTCCCCTTCCCATTCTTATCTGCTGTTGGTCTATCAATATACTAAGTAGCATATCAGGCCCACTTCAGAAACAGGTGAGGCTAAAGGTAGCCGTGCACAGTGCAGTGGTGAGTCTGTGTCCTTCAGACTTGAAGGAAAGCTGCTGATCCCTGCCATGAGATCCTCATGGACCATGCTCACTGACAAGCAGGGAGGTTGAAGCTCACAACCTCCTCAGGACCCTCACAAAGGTCTTCTCCTCCCCATCATGATGCAAGAAGGAAACAATTCATTGGAGGCAGGAGCACCCTAGGTCCTGTAGCAGCTCCTGAGTTGCCCAGAGGACTCTTCAGTGATGCAGCTCTTCACTAGTCATCCATGCTATGGATGCAATTCTTCAGTGGCTTAGTCCTCAGTAAATTGGCAAACATCCCAGTGGTCTAACCTTTGAGCAACCCATGATCATGTAAGTAACCCTGACAAACTCACTAGTCCATCAAACTCGCTTTGGACAGAATCCTTGCTTTGGTTTCCCTAGTCTAGGGTGAACAGACATTTCTTTATGTCTTTCTAAGAAAACTCATATGATGGTTTCCAAAAATGCCCTCATGTATGAAGAAGGCCTGAACACGTAAGAAAAGAACAGAAGCATCTTTAGGAAAGAAAATGATTAAGCTCTCTTTAGGAAAGAAAACTATTAGGGCAGACATCTAGGAAGTGTCTGAGACAAGGGGCTAGAGATATGGCTGAGGGGTAGAGAGCACTACTGCTCTTACAGAAGACTCAATTTTAGTTCCTAGCATCCACATGGGATGGTACACAACCACCACCTATCACTCCAGTTCTAGGGAATCAGATGCCACCTTCGGGCCTCTGCAGCCATTGGCACACCACACATAAACACATACATATGGATAAAAATGTAATGTATGTGAGACAAACTACCTCCCTATACTTAGTCATGACTTCACAGAAGAAGGTCCTGGAAACTGCCCTTCTCTTCTTTAGCTTGTACACTCTCCCACAGCAGTCCACAGAGTGTAGAGTCAGGGCCAACAGCATCAGCATTATCAAGCAGCTTACTAGACCTGCAAATTCTCAGGTCCCACCCCAAACCTCCTAAATCACAAACTCTGGAGATGGAAAATCATGTTGTATGTTCAAGCCCTTGGGGACTACTGATGCACAACTAAGCTTGCAAAACTATGCTCAAACATCTGCTACAGTGCTAACTCCTGCCACTAGCACACACTACAGGTCTTCAGGCCTTGTCAGATTTCGTCACTTGTAAATGAGTATTTTCAGAGAAGTACCTGCAGGAGTATAATCCACTTGCTGAAAAGTACATCTGCAGTCCAAGTGGAGAAAAGTACCTATGCCTAGACAGTGACTGACCAGGGAGACACTGACTGAAATGGTACATGTCAACATTAACTGTTCCATTTATTTAAGTCGTCTGCCTCACAAACTGGCAGGGCTCGCTGTGAAGGCAGGACACCATCTAACGTTTTCGGCATTATTTTTTATATGCAGTTGAAAAGGGTCCACATGAGAATTCCTGCTGTACAAGAAAACATTCACATCATGCCTTTTAGCATCTTTGGTCTCTCTTTGGGACAGGGGAGATGGGGAGTTAGGAAAATAATTATTTTTAGAACAAGGGAGTGATTTATCACTGAAGTAAACAGCACAGAAACATAAATCAAGTGTGTGGAAATAATATATCACCATTACTCCTCTTAACTCTACCAAATTATTACGTATACACCCCACAGAGCTTGACTTAAAGATCCTGTCCATATTTACAGGTATCTAAATGGCTATTGCTTCCTGTAGCTCATGCATTACAAGAGACTTTGCCATTGCTTCCCCAAAGCACATATAAGGAGTATGTTATCAAAGATGTCAGTATAACCAGGCACGATTGATAAGCACACGGCCCACATCACATATGTATGCCAGAAGCCTTTATCTGCAGTTAATTAGTTTAGCTATTGCTTTCATGGGTCATTTAGACACCTCACGCTTCATTAAGTATCAATAAATTTTATCCTCAAAAAAGAAGAACACATTCAGTAGAAATATGACTGTCTCTTCAAGTGATAATCTTGCTAATAGGTGTGTACATTGCAAGTATGTCTATCAGGACTGACAAAACCCAACTGCCGTGGTTGCAATACCCTGAAGTAATATGCAAATTTTATTCTATAGTTTAACATGCACGCCTCATCCACACATATTTTCTTACAGTAGAAGGGAAAAAAAAGCCTTTCTTTTCTCTTCCAAAAACGAAGCATCTTTTAAGCTTCTATTTTTATTTTGTCAAGAATGCCTACTTATGTTTGTCAAGAATGCTCCTTTTCTCCATTACATCAATTCTAAATTCCTTCTTATTGGAAAGACAAACTTTAAGCAACTTTCTATAGCACAACAGACTGTTTTCAATAATCATGTGTTCTTTGCTTCTTCAATTTGTTCAAAGAGGGCAGCGGTCAGTGCCTGGGACCTGACCACCCACCCACCCTACCGGAGAGCTCTCTGGAGTGATCACTGGCTTCCAGGGGCAGGTGTGTCTGAACAGGGAGATCAGGAGCAACGAGAAAGAGCATTAACCACAGGAGCAGGACCCTGTCATTCTCTTGCCTCCCAGGCCATCGTTTGTCCATTCTGTGAAGACACCTTTAACCTGCTTATCTGCCAAATCTGTTACCCAGCTCCTTGTCCTCTGACTCACACTTTCCCTATAGAACATTTGTCATCCAGTCATTCATTCTTCCATCCATCCTGTCATCTAAAAATGTACTGCCGAGGATAAAGGTCCCTCTGCCACTTCGTTACAGTATAGTACAGAGGCAGTGCTCACTAAAGCAAGGAAACGGACAAATGAGGAAGATCACTTCAAACAAAGGTAAGGTTCACAAAAGAAATGTCACATGGAGGTGGCATGATGACCATAGGCTGAGTGGCCGGTAAAACTTGTGGTTCATAAGCTGAGCTGAAAATAGTGAGAAGGAAAGCAGCTGAGAAAGAACTTAGGGGAGGAGGGAAGAGTCACAAGATGAAAACATGGGTAAGTATAGAGACCAGGATGTTGGACTGACTTTGGGTGGTGAACAGGAAGCCCAGGCTTAAAAGAAACAAAGAGATGCTGTATCCTGACAAAAATAGCACTGTTTAAACCAAAGATAGCTGAGCAGCTGGAAACTAAGGGGAGTGGAGAGAGACTGTTACAAATCTTGATCTTGGTTTCCTTTTCAACCCACCACTGTAGTTGGATGCAATGGTTATTGGAAATTACAGAAACTGTATTGGTTTGTTTTACTCATACTGTTAAGAGTGTGTCCCTCACCATTGTCTTCAAAGATACAGAACGGAGGCCACGAGGGCTCTGTCACATGGCATGTTGGCTCTTTCCAACATTATCTCTTCAGTGTTCTTTTTTGACAAAAACCATGTCCTCGAATGCCCAATGGAGAGGAAATGTCATCTGTCCTTATTAAAAAACACATTATTTTCTATAAGGGAAAAATGTTTACTTATTTGTTTACAGGTAAATACTATGCAAACTGTCTTCAGTATTCAGCTCTATACTTCCAACATAGAGCTAGGATTTCTCACAGAAGAATCACAAAGGTCTCTAAAGAGCCCCTACCTCCACTTGGTCACCTAAAGGATTACCTGGTCTTGAACAAGTGAACTATGAACCACCTGCATGAAGTCTAGACAGGACCACAGACAGGTAGATGGAAAAGAAAGCCAGGAAGAGGGCCTTGAACAAGGCTCTGGGAGTATCAGTAAGTACAGGGTGTTCAATGCAAGTGACACTATTCAGGGATCTGGGCTTGGAGACAACGGACAGGGTTGGAATTCAGAATCACCAATGTTTGGGGATATGAACAGATAGGGAATCTACACCAGACCAAGAGGAAGCATGCTGAGGGAGTGGTATGGGAGTCTGGAGGAAGCAGGAGACTACACAATACCTAAAGATAGAGGCTCTGTGAAGAGACCATGTGGCTTCAACTCTTGGGATTACCGTTTACTTAACTTGGATGTCCACAGAAGCACAGAACTGTGTAAATCTCAGATTTCCCTCTGGAATATGGGCGGACAACAACTGTTCTAAAGGAAAGTGCTTGACACTTTAATATAGTTCAAATCTTAACTACTCCACCAAAGACCCATTTGTTGAAGTCATGGTCCCCAGCCTGTGGCACTGCTGGGTGACAGAGGAGCAGTTAAGAGGTGGTGTCAGGTGGAAGTAAATTAGGTCAGTAGGAGTACCCCTTTGAACAGTGTTATGGGACTCTAACTCTTCCTCTGTCTCTCATTCACTTTGGCATGGAGGAAAGACTCCTTCTGCCTCATGTTCCCATCATAACACTCTGCCTTAACACACACCCAAAAGTAGTGGAGTCAACAGTCTTGAACTGAAGCCTCCAAGAGTGACAGTCATAATTTTTTTAAGCTATCACCTCAGGTGTTTTGTTTCAGTGATGGAGCACTAACATACACAGAATCTGTGCTACTGTGAATCATTAAAACTGTTGAAAATGATTGTTACAATTATTGAGAAACAATAAAATTACCCGAGGTAAGTAACTGAGTTAAGAGTAACCAGAGCAGCTCAGATTTTTCTGGAACTTCCATGACACATTGGAGATCAGAAAATAAAGTTTTCAATAAAGGAGATACTGGAGACATCCTTAAAAGGCTACGGGAGACTTCATTATGAAGACAACAGAGGCTTTGGGTTGGATGATATTTACTGTAGGAGGAGATATGCGCTGTCTGGTCACCTAAGAGGCTTTAGTAAGCATTAAGAATAGACCATGCAAATAAGCTGCTGTAAGAGAGACATACAAGGTCTAGCCTGACTGCTAGCCAAATGCACATACTGGAAAAGATTCGTTTTCCTTCTAGGCCCTTCCAGTCAGTTTTCTTGATTCCCAACAGATCATTCATGTCCCTTCCAGTTTGAGTTTTTACGACTTTATCATTTGACTTAAGAATTGTGGTTATAAATTAAAGGAGTAATTGGTTAATAATGCTAGGAAATAATACTCTGTCTCCTGCATTCTCAGAATAGAACGGGGAACTCAGTTTCCTGCCGTTTCATTAAGGGGCACACTGTACAGTCAGCTATAGCTTCCCTCTACTTCTTCTTCTCTATTATTTGCCCTGAAATAAAAGTCAATAGGAAGAAATATGATAAATCAAGTTTTTCAAATCAAGTTTTCAAAACCAAAGTCAAATCCTTCTCGTGGACGAAGACCGAAGATGGAAAAAGATAAAACATACACCTAACACCGGCTGACAGAAAAACACTGACTGATGGAAAAACATACACCTAACACTGATTTAAGAAGGGAAACCGAAGTACAGTCACAGGTTGAGAAGATGCTCAGAGAGCAAAGCACTTGCTGACAAGCATGGGTTTGGATTCCCAGCACCCAAGTAGAAGCTGGGCCGTGTTGTGGGTCTGTGATAGCTGCAACTGGGCAGTAAATCCCAGGGCTGGAAGCATAACCATTCTAGCCCAAATGTTGAGTTCAGGTTGAGAGGCCTTACCTCAAAAATCAAACTGGAAAGCAGTGGAGGAAAATACCTGTTATCAATCTCTGCCTTATACACACAGATGAACCTATCTACCTACCCACTGACACAGATACATATGCAGATACACAGGCACACAGACACATGCACACAAAGGCACGTGTGCATGTGCATGCCACGCGCGCGCACACACACACACACACACACACACACACACACGAGTGGGGGGAGGTATCAGCTAATACACACAGGATCAGTAGGACCAGAAAAAGATAAGAGAGTTAAGCCTGTGGCAGTGGTGGCGCACACCTTTAATCCCAGCACTCGGGAGGCAGAGGCAGGTGGATCTCTGTGAGTTCGAGGCCGGGCTGGACCGATAGCCTCCAAAACAATACAGAGAAACCCTGTCTTGTAAAAACCAAAAAAAAAAAAAAAAAAAAGAAAAGAAAGAGTTCACCTAACCTTGCTGTGCCACTGAGAGAAATGACTCCCACAGAGATCAAGTGAACTGTTCAAGAGCAGAAGGCTCCTGGCAATGCTGGAGTAGGAGCTCATGTGTGGTGACTCAGCCCAGTGAAGATTCCATAGAATTACATCTCTAACTGACCACAGTCCATCCACTTGTAACAATCCCTGATAAGAACTTCTGTTTGGGAGGCAGTTAATAAAGACTAATATCACTACAGTATTCAGCAATGAGTGAATTCCCCATTTTCCATGAAGGCTGAGAAGTCAAATGGAAATGGAAAAAAATGCACTGACTGCTACGCTGTGCCAGACACTAAGTGCCTACAATGTTCTCACATAGCCCTCAGAACATGGGTCTAGCCTGGTCTATTCTACCTTAGGAAAGCTCCAGTGCACTGCAGAATACTGCTGCAGTTGAGGTGCCCAAAATACACTTGCTGAATGAAGGCAAGATGCTCCTGGCAGGGATGTGAAGTAAGGGCCAGGGAGATAGTATAATTTATGCAAGGAGGTCATATCACTGGTATAAGTGACAGCCTCAGGATGTGGCTCTGGAACTGTGATATCAATACTGACTCATGGTCCTCTACTGCCTGAGGCTTACTTTTATAGTTCTCCAGTACCAATGAAAATGTTTCCTTGCTTCCTTGGTTCCTAACACAGAGGTTGCCTCTGGTTTGTTTTTTTAAATCTCTCCTGTGTCTATTGTATCTTTTCATGTTTCCTTGAGCGATTCCTCTGTCAAAGCATTTTTCTTAAGGTGCAGTCTTTGGTCTGGCCAAGCATCATGAGAAGATTTCAGTTCAGATGAGGACACACAAAAGGCCACAGCTGAGAACAGCACACAGGAGCATACTGGCTCTAAGTAGACATAAAGTGACTGGTGTGGTTAAATGTAGTCTTTCTTTACATTCCTTAACAGCAAAGGCTGTCACTGAAACCTTCCACAAGGAACTCTTCCTGTGTTTCTCCTCTTCTCTCTCCAAAACAACAGGCATAAGTTGCTAATGCTTCATCCTAACTCTACTGTAAATGACTGTCTAAAGCATATCCAAAAATAAGTCATTTTTTGAATAATACATATAAGGCGAGTTATGTCTTTCAGATATTTTTGACTTGAGGCTGTTAACTGGACTCTATTTGTTCCATCCAAGAAAGTCCAAAGAGATGAATAATGATCCAAAACAGACTACACTTGAGTGGTTCTGTATATTACATGCAAAGAAATGTTCCCACAACAAAGTCACTAAATGAATGTCACTATGCCTGAATAGAGGAATAAAATTGAATTGTGATAAAAGCAAGTTGTTTAAAGGATCTTTAGTTCATGTCTACCAAATTATCCTGAACATTATGTGCGGAACAAAGGCTCTGATACTCATATTATTAAGTAATAGAAACATTTTGAGAAATAAGTCAACATTTTCCTGTAGAAAAGATTTATGTATCATTTTCTGTTTTTATGAGTGTTGTAATTGTCCTCCAAACCTTTGAACAATGCCAAATTCTTTTTCAAGTTGAACATTCTGTAGTATTATGTTCTCTTTAATGCCAGAGGCTACGTTGGGATGCTTACAATAAATTAAATGATGAACTACATGGAAATGAGCAGCCGCCTAGATACCTGGTTAGGCCTAAATACTGAAACATCACATTAATCAATCTAACCTCTTTGTTAGACAGCCAGAACATGCAGTTGTAAATCATGGTGTTGCTGTAGGACAATGCACATACTGAACTAAAAGTCTCACAGAGCAGACCTTGACATTATTTTTCTTGATGGAGTCACAGATCATCACCACCATTTTCAAGGAGGAAGATGAGAGTGCTGACCCTCCCATCTCTTCATTTCAGAACTCTCCAATGTCAGTTAACTGCTGGATACATGTCCCACTAATGTCTATCATTGTCAACTGGGAGGACGTTCTCATAATTTCAACGCCATATATGAGACTTTTATTGCCTGGAGGACACAATGAAGGCATTATGAATGATACCAAGAATTGCATTTTGTGTTCACTGACCTTTAAAAAAACTACTACCATTATTAGTCCCAGATTCTAGGAGTTGTTACACAGGTTTGAAAACATGGAGTTTACTGAGGCTTTCAGAACACGTCATGGCATGGTGCTGTCAGGCATGAGGTCTCAAGGTCTCATTTTAGCTTAGCAAGGCAGAAACAATGTCAGGGAATGAGTTTAAGATCATAGTGGTGGTAGCACAGCTGCCACTCATGTACTGTGTGACTGTAAAGACTGAATGGGGGACAATAGTGAGACCACTGAAGTCTGCATGTTACAATATGCTGTGCATTTGTGCCAAGTTCTTGGTTATGGATGTGTTTCATGCTCACATAATAAAATATTATCTTTTTATGGAGTCACTAAACTATACCAGAGTAAGGAAGTATGGTGCATGTAACTTACTCCTAATGGCTCAGAAAAGACAAAGGATGATGGGGAAAATATTGAAAAGGTATTTGAACAATCTTGGTAACAAATATAAGAGAATCCATGTACTAGTCATGTGACTTTTCTATCAAGTCTGAAATCACATCAAAACAAAGATAAAACAATCACAAACACATAACCAGCACATAGAGAGTAGTCGTTAAATTAAACACATTGACTTCATATGCAACAAGAGAGGGAGAGTTAAAAACAAAGTTTTTCTGTGTCTTATGGGCCACAGCACACATGAACTCACAACTGATTTGGCAGCCTATATGGGCCAGGCACAAGACCGAGCCCTTAAATGTTTAGTCATAGATGAGAAAGAGGCTCATCTTCCCCAAATCCCTGCTCAGGGGAGCTACTGAAGTTGACAGATGTTGAAAGAGAAGAAGTCATTGACCTCAGTGATGTGGCCACTGGTGAGTTAGTTGTTCATGTTCCAATAGGCAGCTCCACACTCGTGGCTATCCAAGCATCCCTGGTTAAACACAATGGATCATAAAACAACCGAAACCAGAAACAAGACCGAAAGGCATGAAAATGGTATGGGACCTTAGTAACAGGAGGAGATAGAGAAGAAAGGAGGAGGTGGTAGGGTGTGTGACCAGAATATGGTATACACGTGTATGAAATGAATACATATTTAAACATGTTTTTATAAACACAAAAAAAACCAGAGAGTTTCTGAAAAATGTCAATACTCAAAAACCTCCTCTTGTTCTGTGATTCACTGAGTTAGTAATTAAGCAACACTGGTTCACAGCAATCCTGCCTCCAAGAAGTGTCCAGTGAGAAGAGACAAGAAAAGTGTTTGAGTCTACTTGAGTAAAAGCTGATTCAGGAAAGGATTTTCTAGTGAATTTACAACAAGTCACTCTAATGGACCAATGCAGAAGTAACCCTGAAAGGGTCTCTTATCTATGGAAGGTCAAGTAAGTTTATTGGCTGGAGTGAGTCAAGCTGGGCTGGCCAACAGTTAGTACCAATTTTCCAAAACCATATACTCTACAACAAAGAAATGTGATTCTACAGTGTGGTTTCACTTCAGTCTTGATCTCTAAAGACACACAGACTATACTTTCAGTCCACTCCTTACCTTAACCTCACACTGCTCTTGAATAAGGCTTACTCTTGAAGAAAACGTACAGCCAGACGTCTACTGCTCAGAATACAAAGGCTTCAGGAGGCTACCTCTGGCCTAGCTGACCTTTCCTGTACGCTCATGCTGTTTGTTTTGTTGATAACTATCAAAAGCCCACACAAGCAAGAACAGCAAAAAGATTTCCATCATAGATACAAAGTAGAGTTTATTCCTGACTTTGTCCTGAAGGGGTCAACACAACAGAGAAAAATAATGAATCAATCAAATGACTGTTAATTAAGTCATCACATAGAAACTGTGCTCATGCTACTTAGCATACACAGGTCACACAAAGTCTCATACAGCAAGCTTCTGTGTAAGAATGAGATTTGTCACCACCTAGAATGTGGTAAAAGCAATCTTATTTATCACCTGAAAGGCTATGTTCCAGATACCATACATTCATTCCTGAAATATTACTGCTATCATTGAAAGGCTGTATGTTCCAATTAAATTCTGTAGGGGTGGACATGACATTATACATACTTGTATATGCAAGTACATATGTATATAATATTGGACATAACAGCAAGATAAAACAGTTCTTTTATTAACAAAATTTTTATCAACAGCTTAAATTCTTATACAACATGTATTAAGCTCATGCCTAGTAATGACAACTTGATAGACATATCTTAGAGGTTAAACTAAAATTTATTCTATCACATTATCTCCAACTTCAATGTTAAATTCTGTCTTTGAACTTCCATTTTTAGTGTTTAAAGAAAAGAAAAATACAGATGGAATAAACTTCATTCACTTAATCTGAAAATCCCATGTAGACTTCAAATTTTGAAATAAAGATTCTTGGTGTTTATTTTAAAAAAACTATCTAAGAACTGTTTACATCACTCAGCATGACCTTTGATGGATTGATAAGTTTTCACATGATCTAAAAATTTTGACAAAAGCAGTCAAAATAGGACCAGGATGGTGGGAACTCTTTTTCTTTTTAAAATAATTAAGCTTAAAACTGGTCTGCAGTGGTTGGACATTGCAGGTTTTCAACGAATATAATTGAACATTGCCATACCACACACAGAACAAAAGCTCAAATGTCATTTGGCTAAGCTATTAAATGACTGTAGAGAGCTGGCTCCAAAGGAATACTTTTTTCAAGGGTGAATATATTACTTTGGACACATTTAGCACGATGTGTCTAAACTGCTGCTTTTATCCCCACTACCTCTTTTCGACAATATGCTCTGATGTCACGAAACCACAGACTGTAGCCGGTGCCCACAGGGCTCCTCCTCTTGATGCTCTTGGCTGATTCAGAGCTGGAGTCCCTGTACTTTTGGTTGCTCCTTGTTACATGCCCACAATCCAGTCATGGAGTGTGTGGACCTTCTTTTCTCTCCCTCATCTCTAAAGCCCACCTTGCTTCATCTTCTACAACCTAGCCTGGCTGGTATAGGCCTCAACACCACTACATTCCACAAATGCAGAGTAAATCCACCAAGAAACAGATTCTTGAAGTCATTCAAAGAGAAACCAACAACTGACTATGATGAAACGGTGGGATCTTTGTATTTTACTTGGTGTTTGAAGTAATGACCTTAATAATCTGTCATAGTTTCTGGGATTTTTTTTATTTAAAACAAGTAACAAATATGTAGAACATTTCCTTTTGTGTACAATGCCTCTTTCTATAACAAAAACCTTTTATGGTATATCAAAATTAAAGCTTAACTCAGCTACCAAATGCAAGAATCTGGGGAGACGGGTGGAGGGTGACCCTAAAATAAACCACAATCGGGCTGGGAACGAATCCCCATGAATACATCTTTTCTCGTTTACTCAGGAGTTTTGTATTTATATTGGTCTTTCTTGTTATATGGAAATTTCTTCTCCAGACAAGGCTTAGCTCTTGTCCTCAGTATAGTGAATCTGTTGGCTGTTCCATTTCTTAAGGGTAGGTTGAGCACTGCCAACCAAGGCATTAGGTCCCAAAATGAGTGACTGACACCCTGGAAGCTATTTCTTCTCATGGTACAGTATGTGACACTGAAACCGACAACTGACTCAAAACATCAGAGATTATCACACATCACAACATATGGTCTACTTGCAATCCTCTTTTACACAATGCCAGAGTATTCTGTGCTTCCTACAGTATCAACTATCAGCATAATTATCTGAATCTGGATTCAGCAGTAATCCACGATTTGAATGTTCCAGAATGAATCATAAATGTATGGGTAATGAACAGGTACTGATGAGGAACATCACTAACAGTAAACCATGCAACATGCAGCTTTGCGTGTACTCTCTACTGGAAGGAAGACAAAAACCAGAAGAAAGACATTAGGAGACAAGTTTAACATACAGAACACAGCCCTCACCACTGCCAGGAAGATGGGAACTCTTTCAAAGCAATGGCTGCCGCACTCAGGGGTTGTACAAACGCCCTGAGGCCAGCAATAAATACAGTCCAAATATCACTTAACTCACAGGGAAATACTATGTGATCACATGGGAAAGTGGGCCATATATCTCACTGCTCTTTCAGTTTTCTAGAAGAGGCTGTAAGTCTGAAGTTTTATGTAAAAAAAATCCTTTATTTCTAAGTTACAACTTTGGATGGTATAACCCTCTGCAGATCTAAGGAAATAGCTGAGGACCACATTCCACTGATAGAATATCCCTTGGAAGGATCACAACTCAATCTTTGCATCTGCAAATAACTTATAGTGTGTTTTAATCTTGTCTTCAAGTTGGCCAAAAGTGGGTGGGAAGATGTCAGACCAATGGCACTGAAAGTATTACCAAGACAGGAATTCAAGTAGGGAAAACCAGCAAGGCTTTCAGATGTCCAAATTACAGTAAAGGCTCGCATTAAATATTAAGTTCTCAATGCCCTTATTATTCTCAAAGTTCAGCTGGTAAATTGTTTCCTACTTTATCACCCTTATCCTAATACTCTAACTTGCCTCTAGTTCTTCCTATTTATTAATCATGGCATATACGTCTTTTCTTTTTGTAAAGAGCTTTTTAAACATTTCTCAGAAGGAGGCAGGGAATAAGTAAATTTGAACAAGTAAGTCTTTCACACGTTTCTGATATTCTAATTACAGGCAAGTGTTTTACTATATTTGGGAACTATACATTTTAACATGAGAAGTGATCCCTAAAGGGTGAGACACTTCTAAAAGAATTAATGTTATTCACAAGTTCTCCATCCAAATCATTTGTCAACTGGGAATACTGGAGGAGCATTCCTGCAAATAAATTGTGTTCTTGGGCATTTAGCATAAGACATTAATGCTAGTCTGAGTGTACACACACACACTCACACACACACTCACACACACACACTTCCATAGAGAAAAAATCAGAACATTCCTTTAAGTAAAATATTAAGAAGCACTTAGATTTCCACACTATTACCTCAAATTTTAAAAATTTTACTCTCACACTTCAGTATATTTAGACATCTCTAAGAAATGCTACAAATGTGAGCCAGACTTCTTACATTAGGAACTATCTTTAGGAAAGAGGGAAAGTAATTAAATAATAGCATGCTCCCACAGAATAATGGTGACTATGACTAGGGAAAGAATAAATCAGTAACGTGTGCACTTCTTTGTGTTACAATAAATGCATTTAAATCCTAGTCAGTGGCTAATTCAACAGGCCTTGGATAGTATATGCTTGAAAAAACAATCTAACCTATAACCCCAGCTCAAAAATAGTATTAAGACATGCCAAGGGGAACTTACAGACATTTTCATTTGAGTGATTGAAAAAATTACTAAGTTCCTGAAATTCCAGTGACAAAACATCATATAAAAGACATATTAATTCTTTCAACTTGAAATATTTAAATCAGAAGATATGGCACAAAAATACTACCAACTGCTCTAAATCAGTATATTACTAAAGATCACTAGAGACAAGGAAAAACTAAATTATGCAAGATTGCTGCTTGTATGTGATACATGTATATATAATCAATTATCTAACTGACATTTTTATAAATCTACCACTAACCTGCTTTTTATTGCATATGCTAAACAAGCAGATGCTAAGTCTATAAACTGTGAATTAACCTTCCTGTTTAATTAATTGTTCCTTTGAAAATACCGACTTTTAATTCCCATGCTGTAGTTAATTCATCCTGGAGATGAATCCAATCTCCATCCAGGTTCCCAGGCTACAATCCAAAGATGGCATGTAGTGACTCCATTTTTAATAGTTAATGATTCACTTACAGTTTATTTACATATTGGCATCTGACTGGGTTTAATTTTAGGTTCCTCCACCATGAGCCATCAAGTCTAAAAAACCTCTACAACTGTCTTCACGTAACTATACCTAGAGACATGAGGATTGGTGTCATGATCAGAAACAGCTCAAGGGGACATAGGCAGGGCCTCAGAGGGCAGGCAATGAACTCACAGTGGTGAGTCATCTCCAAGGACAGTGTCTTCCCAGCTCAACACTCCTTCTCTTTATAAAGGAAATAGTTTAAGGAGGAGGTGTCTTCAGAAACAACCTTGCAGCCTTTTTGTATGAGAATTCTCCCTCACTAACTGGACCTGTGTATCTATCTGCTGGAACATAATACTCTTACTTCCAACAGGCCTTGTTAGAAACAAATGTACTGTGGTTTGGATCTTAACTACCACAAAAGGATTTGTGTTAAAGGCTTGGTTCCCAGCTCATTGCTGATCATGAGGAGCTTACCCATGAGGGGACTGTGGGGTCATGGTCATTTATTTCCTCCTTTGTTACCTGACCTGATGAGTTCCTCAAGGCAGATCCCAAAACCACAGCCATGAACTGAATAGATCTTCTTCCCTTTGTAAGTCAATGATCGCAGATTTGTTCTCTATTCTTGTTGTTGTCTAGTTGTTTGTTTATTTAATGAGACAATGTAGTACTATGTTGCTCAGGCTGGCCTGAAACACACAGTCTTCCTGCCTGTGCATGCATGACTCAGGTGTTTCATTAGACTCTAATTTAAGAAACTATCTAAATCTGTGTGTAGGGTTAGATGCACATGTTAGTCAGAGGGCAATTGCTAGACACATAAGGGGCCCAGGGTTTGATCACCAGCTTCGCCACACTAAAACCCTAATAACGCTATTTTTACAAAATGAAATGCATGAAAGCCACTTTCTCAGAGAACAAAGAGGGAAAACTGAGATTGGATGGGTAATGCACACTGAATGAATGAAAGTCGAGGAGAAACGTCTTCTACATGGTTCTAGAACTTCTCTTGTCAAAGGCCCAGTCACTAATAGATAATAAAAGTCTGGACCTCCAGCTACTGAAAACAAGTGTTTCTAAGTATTAAATGTCCATAAATACATACAAATTTCTTAACCCTGGTGGTTCATACTTCTTAGTAATCAGGGATTGGCATTTGTTGCTCTTGAGTTTCTGAAATGATCTACCTAGCACTATCCTGCTTCTTAAGATTCTATCTGTTTGAGTCCCCACCAAACAGTGCAAGGAATGAGCTTTTTCATATATATATATTTAAATTTAAATTAGAAACAATTTTATTTTACATATCAATTCCAGTTCCCTTTCCCTCCCATCCTCCCATGCCTCCCCCCCCGCCCACCCCACATCCACTCCCCAGGGAGGGAGAGGCCCTCAATGGGGTATCATCAAAGTCTGTCATATCATTTGGGGCAGGGCCTCAGCCCTCTTTCATGTATCTAGGCTGAGAAAGTATCCCTCCATTGTGAATTGGCTCCCAAATTCCATTTGTACACTAGGGATAAATACTGGTTCCACTGCCAGAGTCCCCATAGACTGTCCAGGCCTCCTAACTGACACCCCCATTCAGGGGGCCTGGTTAGGTCCTATGCTGATTCCCTAGCTGTCAATATGGGCCCCATGAGCTCCCACTTGGTCAGGTCAGCTGTTTCTGTGGGTTTCCCCAGCCTGGTCTTGTCCCCTTTGCTCATCACTCCTCTGTCTCTACAACTGGATTCCAGTTCTTTCAATGACCAAGTACTTCCCTTCAACATGTGGTCCTAACTAACACCAGGGAGGGGACCAGAGGAAGTAAAGCAATGCAGCAAATACTAATGAACTAATTCTTTACAACTCATGCTCCCAATTATACACACCATTTCTTGTGACCACAAAGAATCTACCATTATCTTCACTTGACAGATGAAAAACAGAGGCTCAGAGAGGTTTACTATGGACCAGGGTCCCCCAGACAGCAGAGCAGAACTTCCATGAAGCCCAAGCTTCTCTCCTTTAGGAGATGGAGAAGGGGCCCGAGTGGGTGGCATCCCGACTGCACCACAACTCTTAAGAGAGACCTCTGGCTTTGCCAAGTGATACAAGGAAGTCTTTTCTGCTTGTGGAAACAAACTATGCAGTGGAAGGCAGGCTCTAGCACTTTCCTCATTCCTGGATTATATCAGGAAGTAACCAGGACCAAGATCCTGGTCCCATGCTCAGGGAAACTGTCAGGAAGACAAAAACTCACTTCATCCTTTCTTATAAATGTAACAAACAATCTGTGAGAATTTGAGAAAACGCTTATGAAACCTTGGGAAAGAAACAGCAATGACTTGCAATCCCACTGTCTGGAGGGAACCACAGTATCCTGGGACAGTTTCCCTCTAGTCTGTTCTCTGAACCAATCCATATGTTTGAAATGACAGTGCAAGAGTACATAAAATTCTACTCATTTAGTCATATATTTATATCACTTTACCACCTTAAAAACTATTTGTAAATTTAATTTTAATACTTTACTATACAAAACTTAAGTATACTTAATTATTCCTTTACTGATAAAAATTTAATATTGAGATTTTTCCACCACCCCTTCAGGAAAAAGCCACTGCAGATAACATTTTTATGTATATTTCCTTTTACCTGCTCTGAATTTTGGATTAATTTCTACAAGTGTGGTTAATGAATTATAGATGGGAGTGATGTCAGTACATTTGGACCTAAATGATATGGATATCTTCAGATCTCACATTATCATTATTGATGAATGGGAACTCTACCTCAAGGCACACTACTTTTCCACTGAGTTAATCTGTCAACAAGATAAGCCAAATAATAAAATACATGACTACTGTTTGACTTGGACTTTTTTCTCTAAGGTACAGCATTATCACAAGATAGGAGGCACTCAGGATCAGGCCACACATCCTAGGACTTGATCTTGCCGTTAACTGAGTGGTGTTCCTGAGACTAGTTGCTTCACACAGATCAAAACCTTCCAAGCTTGGGTTGACATGGCCAAAAGAACATGTACATAAAGCCCGATACAAAACCCACTGCAGGGTGAAGATGAGGTGCAGCATAGCAGCCAACTTCTCATGCACCAGCTCAAGAAACAATATGGTCTTGAAGGATGAAACAAAATCTCACCGAGCTTGCTCTTTTCTAAGATGATTGTCATTTTTCTTCCATGTGGGTGAAGGTAAACCTTGAAACCATGCTAAGATTGAGCAAATTTGGAAAGACAGCATCCTGGACACAAGACGAGAAGTTCCCTGTGGCTGTCTCCTGGGACATCCGAGGTATTTATTTTTCCTGTCTGAAACGGCACTCAGTGCAAATGAAGACAGCAGCTCTGAATGTGCTATGTGACAAAAACGACAGCACATTCCCAGAGCTGACTGGCTTCCAGTGACACCTCAGCCACTCTTCAGAATCCACAAACTCCCATCACAGCTTGTCCTGGTAACCTTGAATCAATGTGACATATTTCTTCCCTGATCCTTCCTGCTGAAGCCTTGAGTCCAATGTCATTGATTATCACTGCCTTCAGGGAAATACGGTGATTTATGGAGCAAAGCTAGCAATTATTTCATTCCTTCTCAAAAGCCCCACATTTCCGTGCAGCTTTCCATACAACTGTTCTTAGTCTTAAAGACAGTCTTCTGTTTCACAGAAGACACGAATGACTCTGACTCTGGGTGGCCCAGAAGGGGTTGGTGGTGTACCAACCCCTTGCTACCAAGGGAATCCATGGTGGCAAGGAAGGCACAATCTTGCCTCATTTTCACTCCCATCATGCCTGAGCCACCTACTCATTCTTCTGAGTCACACCTCTTAACCTACAAAGGAGGTGGGTGAGACCAGATAAGAAGATGTGTGAACCACCACCACTTACAAATGTCCTTTAGATCGAGCAGACAGATATTTGACTCTTAAGGCACCAAGTCCAGAGAAGGAAGAGCTGGGGGCTAGTGGAAAACTCACCAAAAAACAACCTAGCTGAGAAGCACCCAGAACACATCCATACTGCAAATACAAATAAAGAGATGTTCTGTGCTAGACTTTGCTTGTATTTCATGGTTTTGCCTAGAATATATCTACGATAGTCCAAATACATAAGTGTTCATAAAGCATGTCAAAGTCATACAGTAAAAAACAAAGAAGTGCAAATCCAAATCTCCTACAAGACTTCAGGTTGACTATATTGGTTTTGAGTGCAGAGATTTATGTCTGATGATTTTTTGCAGTGTCTACACCCTCAACCCATTATCCATTATTAATATTTTATTTTTTAAATGTCTTTAAAAACAAACAAGAAATCTCTGAGACTATTCACCACAAACACCAATTATTTAAATAAATTTAAGGATTCAACAGAGGTTTGTTATTTGGATTTATATTTATAGTATCTACTTAT
Organism: Mesocricetus auratus; assembly: GCF_017639785.1. NCBI lineage: Eukaryota > Metazoa > Chordata > Mammalia > Rodentia > Cricetidae > Mesocricetus > Mesocricetus auratus. The sequence continues at coordinate 31,947,939 of NW_024429182.1, read as the reverse complement.
TTAAAATTTGATGTCTAGAGATAATATGAATTATTTGGGACCTCAACCACCAGAGATTTTTGATACAACTTTGGCAGACAGACATGCTGTGATCACTGAAGGTGATACTTCAGTCTGAGCCATGGTGGGTGCAAGATTCACACCTTGGACATTCTCTTGCCTTGGTTCTTACTGCTCCATGAAAGTTATACTTTAAGTATAGCTTACAATGTCCAGAGCAGAAGACCAAACTCAAATGTGCCATGCAGGCAGGAGAGGCAACATGGCAATTTCAGAGTCCTGAGCTTGGAACCAGATGAAGCTGTGAAACAGGTATCTGTACACTGTAAATACAGTGAATAAATACATCCTTGATGTAGGACCATGGGGAAATGGAGTTTCAACTTCAAACCTTTTCATAAATACTCTGGCACTGGCAATGTAGTTCTATTGTTAGAAGACAATTTTACAGGATGACTTGAAACTATAGCCAGCAAAGTCAAGTTATTCTTCTTGCCCTATTTCAGAAGTTTGCCCCTAAGACACACATGCATTTCTTTCCTTTCTCCACGTCGTCCTCCTCCTCCTTTTTAAAGTTAAGACGCAACCTAGGACAACTTTGTCAGGTTATGGAATTTATGCAAGAAATTCAAGCTTTCTGAGCCACTTACATGAAAGTCCCTGGTGTTGCTGGTCAAATGGGACATCAGGGGCCATTATTAACAGTAGCAGCTTTCACTCTCAAACCCACTCTGTTTGGATATGTTTACAAGCAGTATCCATTAAATCCCTATAGTCTTTAGCCCAGTGCACTATGCTCCCTAGGAGAGAAATATAATGTCATCATTTAAAATTATCTTCTGACACCACCAGTGTCAGAGCATTTGTGAGAAGGTAGGTTTGGAGTTGAAACTCCATTTTCCCATGGGCCTACATTAAGGATATATTTACTTACTACATATATATATATATATATAATGAAATCAGTATTCCTCCACCCCTTACAAAAAGTAGACAGGGCTATAAATTTAATAGTCATGAACTTGAGTATGTTTACAGTCATCCCAACCAAAGAAGTGGTAGCTACTGAATGGTTTTTCTCAGGTCCATGCAGGTATGAGTGCTGGTCCCATTTGGAACACAGGCCCCCTCTTCTCTGTGATTGGCACCAACTCCTGGGGTATTCAAATGCTACTGTCTGTTTTGGAGATCAGGAATAAGCTGTCTTTCCAGTGCCCCTCAGGATTAAAGGTAGGTGACATGAGGTGAGTAGACACCCATCTTTAATGCACAAGCATCAGCCTCTTCTTCTCCCTACTACAGAAAACTTTCCCTCAAACACAGTCTCTTCTGCAGAAGCTGCACATGTCTATGTAGATTCATTCACAAGCACGTGCAGTCAACCTGGCCATTCTTCCTACTGAAACACAATCTAAACAGGACCTGGGGATGTCATAGCTGGTAGTTCTCCTTCCCCAGTGGGGTACACAGACAATCTTAGAAAGCACAATAGATCATACTGTTGCTGAGAGAGTGCCAGGATCTGCATATAAAGAAGTCTGGACCAGCCATCCTTGAGACCAAGGGCCTTGCCCCATAACCCAAAAAGGCAAAGCTAACCTAGGTCATCCTGCCCCTGATGATGCAGCCCAGACTAAAAGCCATTCCATCCTTCCAAGGAATGGTGAAAATCATTTTAAACCACTGGGATTCAAAATCATTTGTTATGCAACAATAAGTAACCAATAAGGCAAGAACCATCAGTATAGACACAAATGCATCCATTCTTTAGGTGCACAAAGTTATTGTACAGCAATACATGCATACAGCAAGTTATTGTGTGCTATTGCGGAGATAAGCAGAAAATTAAAAGATTTCACTCAGTATTATTTTGTCCTCTAGAGGTTGTTAATGCCCTTGTCCTTTTGATCAGGGAGATGAAGTTACTTCTATCTGGCTGAAATCAGTGGCCAGATTTTAACCAAAGGCTCTTAAATTCCAATTCATTCAGACAGGACCTGCCACTGCCCATCCTCCAGCATTCTCTGGTGGTCTACTTCCTTCCTCAGGTGATGTGGTAAGCACATGAAAGGTAAGGCAGCAACCCTGTACGTTTAGGGCTTTGTATCAGAGTCCTGACTCCTTTGCCCTGGACTGTGTGATCTACAAAGTCCCCTTCCAAGTCGGGACCCGTTTCTCACTTTGTAAATTAAGAATACTGATTAGCTTTATTGCAAAGATCTCCTTTTCAAACGTCCCAAGATGCAACTGTTTCTTCTGTTTAGT
>NW_024429182.1:31914984-31945351 GCF_017639785.1 Mesocricetus auratus | reverse complement strand
GCAGTGAGCCATCAGATGGCTCGGGAGGTGGTAAAGCACAGCTGGGAGCCTGAGCTTCAGGAACCAACTCCCTAACATTGTCTGTCCTCTGACCCTGCCGCCCTCACATACAAAAAATATAATTAATGCAAAAACAGGTATTCCTTACTAAAGTCTTCAAAACAACACTTCCTAAATCACATTCCACTTTGTTAGCTTTAAATTCACCAAACAGGAGAGTTACTTCTATTTCTTCCACCTTACCAGGGTCTTGAAGGGTACCTGCTTTGGTCTTTTATAGGTCAATGGTTTCTATGTCATAGTTTTCACTAGCCATTAAGATCCTTGAGGGCAGAGCTATATATGATTCTCCTAATATACTGCTACTGCATAGTAGGCACTTTAATGAAGCTAAATAACTTGTTTAAGCTTCAACTGCAATTTAACTTTATGTGCAAGTTCGATGCTTTTTATCATTATTATCACTGGAAATCAGTGGGGACCATGAAAAATTGACCTTCCATTTATGAAAGAAACAAGTCCCAGGGAAAATGAACTCCAAGTGCTTTTTAAAAAAATCGGATCATTTATATTATAAAGGTCACCTAACAGGAAATAATATTTATGTGTAATTAATCACACCATCCAAAACAAGAATATAAGCTATTACAGCCAACTCCTGTTTATCCTTGGCAATGTAGAGAACAAGGATTAAAACAATGTGTTCATGAACACTAAATCTAATCTAAATTCAACAATAGGGAGCCCATATAGCCTTACATAATAAAGATAGGGAATTGCACAAAGGCATTGTTCAGGGAAAAAAAGTGATAAAAGTTTAACTTATCCCTGAGACAAAAGACCACACAGCAATCAAACAGAAGTAATGTGATATAACCTTCATTTTCATAGCAGTTGTATCAGAAAACCTGCTCACCAAGGGGAGACTTGGTTTTGCTGGGGAATGTTTGGAGACCCCCACCGAATGTACAGTGATATTAAGGAGCCTCCAGAATTGGGGGCTGATGGATGCAGATGTAACTACTCTACATTAACTATGATCAATGTGTGTGTTTATAAGAAAGTGAAATCTGGCACTAAGGAAATTTCCAGAGATCTACAAGGATGATCCCAACTAACAATCTAAGCAATAGTGGAGAGGTTACGTTAAATGCCCTTCCCCAATAATGAGATTGATGACTACCTTATGTGCCATCTTAGAGCCTTCATCCAGTAGCTGATGGAAGCAGAGGCAGACACCCACTGCTAAACCCTGAACTGAACTCCTAGAATCCAGTTGTAGAGAGGGAGGAGTGATGAGCAAAGGGGTCAAGACCAGACTGGAGAAACCCACAGAAACAGCTGACCTGAACAAGGGGTAACTCATGGACCCAGACTGATAGCTGGGAAACCAACATAGGACTGTTCCAGACCCCCTGAATGTGTGTGTCTGTTAGGAGGCCGGGAAATTCTATGGGCCTCTGGTAGTGGATCTTTATTTATCCCTAGCATTCAAATGGACTTTGGGGACCCACTCCACATAGGCCTAGGCCCTGCTCCAAAGGATATGACTGTAGGGGTGAGCCCACAATATTGTCCACGCACAAAGGGGCATGGACAATACACTTCTGGTACCAGCAGATGAGGGACATCAAGGCAATATGGAAATTCATATATTTATTTAGCAGAGAAAGATCTTACACACAAAGCTGGATGATCAAAAGCATGGCAGGCTTCCAAGAGAAAGTGAAGTTTTCCTTTTCCTTTCCTTAAATATCTCATCTGTGCCCATCCCTTGTCCCTGCCCAAAGGGGTGTGGACAATATTGTGGGCTCACCCCTACATATGACAGGCTTTGAAGATTCCCCCATGGAAGGCCTCAGCCTCCCTGGGGATAGGGGGGTCAGTGGGAGGTAGGGGAGGAGGGGAGGGAGAGGGAACTGGGATTGACATGTAAAACAAGCTTGTTTCTAATTTAAATTAAAAAATAATCAAAAAAAGAATAGAGTTAACAGAAGAATTACAACTAAGAAAGAAAGGAAGGAGGCAGGGAGGGAGGGAGAGAAAGAAAGAAAGAAAGAAAGGAAGGAAGGAAGGAAGGAAGGAAGAAAGAAAGAAAGAAAGAAAGAAAGAAAGAAAGAAAGAAAGAAAGAAAGAAAGTCAAGAGTAGCCCAATTGGCAGTGAATATCAAATGGGAAGTACTCCAGGGATAAGAGGGTGGAGGGGCAGGGTGAAAAGAGTTGAGGCAACAGAACTTCCTGCTATAGGCACTAACTCTCCCCTGCAAGTCTTTGACAAATTCTGCAATTACTTTCCATGCTTTCATGTGAGTGGACTTCTGCCATGACGTCATCAATATTGCATGACAGTAAACAGAATTAGAAAAAAAAGAGTGTGACACACCTTGCAGACAAGTACAGTCATATTTCCTGACATTAGAAGGTAACCACTGCTCTTAGTTACCCACCATACTAAGTGGAAGGCACCATTGCTGCTGAAGACAGCACACACTTTGATTACAAGGCATAGAAGACGTTGTGAAATTGACTGGGAAAGCCCTCCCTGCTGGTAGTCTTTCACATAGTGCCAAAAGGTGCTATGCAGACTACTGTGGAAGAAAAGATGCCAACAGTCTTATCAAGCACTGAACCCTGCACGCTACAATACTAACCTGCCAGGCAAGAGGCACCCACTGGTGCAATAGTGGAATGACTGCTTCACAGGAGAGAATTGACGTCTGGTACTGTAAACATGGTCAAAATCCAAGGCTGGGGAAAGTATAAGCCCTAAGTGGAGTCTACTATTCTAAGTGGTCAGATTCTTAAACTGCCTTTGAAACATTTATGTTTATACCCATAGATTTGTGCTGCTTTTAAATTAGTCAAAGAAACTTCTTTCACATTGGGAAGCTATGGTGATATATTGTTTATGATTTATGAAAGCCACTGGAGATCAAAACAGCATATCAGACAAGACACAAGCTCTTACCTCTACCTCAGGCTAAACAGGCTGATCCTGTCACCATTGAGTTCTCACCAAGCCTTAGTCTGCTGCTTCTCCTCAATATAGCTGGAGAGAATCAATGTTTTCCTATCCTCAATATGGCTGGAGAAGGAATGTTAGCTCTGAGACCCTGTTCCTGTCTTAAATACCTCTCACGAGTCCTGGGATTAAAGGCATGAGCTCTGCTGCTCTTTTAGACTGATTCAATCTCATGCAGCCCTGGGTGGCCTTGAACTCAGAGAGATCCATCTGCCTTTGTCTTCTGAGTACTAGGAATAAAGGTGTATGCCACTACTTCCTGGCTTCTATGGCTAACAAGTATAGCTGATTTGTTGTTTTGATCTCCATTTGCTTTCGCAAATAATAAACAATAAATCTCAATTCCCTTTTTTTGTAATGCAAAAAGAAGGCTATAACATACGAAAATAATATACAAAAAGTATATACAATATATACAGGCTACAGTTCATCAACAATGTCTAATCCATTTGCATTTGACAAATTCAGAGAAAATATCTAGTCAATTTGGATTTGACAAATTCAGAGAAAATGTCTAGTTAATTTGCATTTGACAAATTTAGATAAAACATCTCCAGTATCTATTCTATCTTAGTGAGTCCAAAGTCTTGCACCTAATTTACTTTCTATTCTAATATGAATTACCAAATTATCTTTTAATGTCTCTCAACCTTTTACACTTTACAAATCTTTAGTGAATTTCTTTTCTGAGTCTAGTAAACAATGAAGATTATCACTATACTATTTAGTCTTCAACTCCCTCAGAGATCCAAGAAGGAAATGATATTAAATAAGTAAGCAGGAAGTCCAAGCAAGCTATTTCCAAAATATATCAGAAATGACAGAAACAGTAACAGCCTGGATAGTTCCCAAAAATTCTCTGCAATGTTGGGGCATCCATCTTTGGTCTACAGGCCTATCATATCTGACAGACTTTTCTGTGAAACAGAAGTTTGAAGCACTGTCCCACCTTATCTTGGCAAGGTTAGCAATCACTCTCTTTGGTGTCCTGTTTGTCCAATTTGAACAGCATACTGTCAGGAGTTGAGGCAAGGGCACTTTCTCGCCCAGTGGCTACTTTTTCACAAAGAAAGTAAACTCCGTGTGAGTTTCTTTGATGCCCATCATCTTCTATGAAATAGACTGGTACCACCAAGAGCAGACACGTTTCATTGTCATTAAAAAAGAACCTTTTATTATTAAAACATTTTAAATGCAATAATCTGAAGATCTCTGAAGTGTTGGAGGATGACTGGTCTAAAATATATCTCTGTTTGACCTTGAAAACATACCTAATATGACGACAAAATTCTAAGCAAAAATTTTAAGAGAAAATTATAAGACATCTAATACATACTTCTTCAGAATCAAAGTTGTTGAAATATAATTTTATTAATCATAATTGTCTTTTTAAGCATCAAAGTCAATTTTTAATTAACGCTGCCAAAGTGTGTAATAATTACAATCTAGAATAGAGTGTTACCATCAGCCTGAATACAGTTAATCCCAATTCCCCATCCTCAACTCTACTGAATCACTACAGTCAATGTTTTGTCTCTACGTATTCCAACTTTTTCAACCTTTAAAACCAAAAGACAATGCTAATATCTTCCTGTCTTCTTTCACTTACACTGTTTGAAACTTACCCATGTAACATATCTCAGGAGTCATTCTTTATTATTATTCAGTAGCATTTCATTACATGGATATAGGGTGTTTTTGCTTAACATGTATTTTGTTTGCTTTTCTCTGGGAGGGTTATTATGAATGGAGTTACTAAGAGTATGTGCATATCAGACTTGCATTGGCATATGTGTTTTTACATGAAGGGGAAAAGATGTAGAATACCAATTCTTAGTGCAGCACATCTCAACATCTTGGAAATCAGTACACACCTTAAAACTTGTGATTAGTGTCTCAGAGTTCCAGAAGGGAAGGAAGGACATGCTGTCATTGGCATTCTCATTGGCATTCATAAGTGGGAAGTTTACCAAGGGACAGATGGAAAAAGAAAGGTCAGGCTGGGCAAGCAGAGACACAGTCATGGAGATAAGAAAGTGCCCGTCTATCTTAGGGCACAGTCATTACAAGGTGTCCTTCAGACAAGGTACAGGACAAAATCCCTTCCCCACTGTTCACCCTCCCTCCTGCAGAGGTCCCTATTGGCCAGATCTCCAAGCCAGAAGACCAGAGAGACCATGTACGTAATTTCAGGGAAGACAAGGAAAGACCAGAACAGGCAACAGAAGAGCAATCAGAATGCATACCTGGCCCAGAGTGTGGAAGCCAAACTGACAAATCTTAGTTTTAATGATACACAAAAATAATAGTGCATATCCATGTGGGTACTTCAGAGTCGATGAGCTGACATGCAATCTCGGTTTTGGGGGGGAAAAAGTTAATACATGTGTATATACATGTACCTGGTATACAACAAATGGAGGTCTGGAGGTGCTTACTGGTTTATTTTAGAAGTCTTTACAGAGCTGAATTAAGAATATTTGTTGCTATTGGAAGAGACCTGCGTTCAATTCCCAGCTCCCACATGGTGGCTGACATCCATAGACACAATGCCTCCATGGGCACAAGGCACACACATGGTACACACACATACATGCAGACAAAAATACTTATTCACACAAAACAGATAACATACTTTCATATTTTTCTATACTGTGAGGGTTTTTATATTAGCATACCCCACTACCAACAAAGACCTGATTCTTCATGGTTTCTGAACACCAAGTGCTGTTCTTCCTCTTCAAATTTCTGTTTTGTCTAACCAGATTCCCTTGGTCCTCCCAAACCCTCTTCCTGTCAGAGCCCAGTTTACACTTAAAATGTGCTTTAGTCATTATATGTTGAATAGAGGGCAGATTCAGCAGTCAATTAATGATCAAAAACAAATCGGTGCTTAGTAATATAATTGATCTCATTGGCACCTGCCTGTTCTCTTAGTCAAGGTACAAGGAAATTAAAGACCACACCAAACAAACACAAACAAACACGCACGCACACATGCACAGAGACAAAAATGTAGGTTATACAATGATTCTAGAATAAGAAAACAAAAAAATCAAGACAAAGTGCAATTTTACAGAAGGAAGTTAGAAGGAAATGGTCAAGACTTTTTGCCTCTAAAATGTGTCTATGAATCTTCACATTTGAGTCCAGAAACAAGGCGGTAATATTTCAGATGAGAAAAAAAAGTTTTCATGATAAATAATTAGAAGGTCGAGAAATTTCTAAGCTTTTAGTTATAAAACTAGGAGAAAAGAACTAATTATCCTTTAAAAAAATTCCTGACTTTCTGTGCTCAGCCTTACCCAGGACGTCTATATCAATCCTACCACTACTGTGGATAGAGAACACCCAGGAAGGGGAGAGAGAAAGAATATGAAAGCCAGAGGATGAGGAGGAATGCTGAAAGATGCCATCTTTTGAACACAACATGGTCATGGAAGTCATAGTGACAACACCCGTGGTTACCTGAACAAGGAAAAGCCAGTCAAAATCCCACTCCTTCTGGAGGATCTGCTGGCAATGGATAATTGCTGGGAAGGGTAAATCACTCTTTTTTGAAAATGTGGCCACGAGTCAGCTTCCCATGAGCTCATACTCATGCGCAATACGGGTTGCACTAACTGGACTTGGTGGTTATCAAAAATAAACACCTGAAGCTAGAAGGGGAATGTGCTGCAGAGTGGAGGCTACAAAGGGAGTTGGATGGAGAAACAGGAATAGAGACTATCATATTTCACTGTGCATATGCATGAAATCTCTAACCTTTAATTTTTCTGTTGAACTATAGAAATTAGATAGATAACACACATACATACACACATATTAAAACAGATGGAAAGACATTGGGGATTGAGAAAGGGTTTCACTCTGTACCTGTGAAGTCCAGACAAGCTTGGAATTCACAATGCATCCCATGGTAACATTGAACTAACAGTGATCCTCCTGCCTCAGTCTCCTAAGTATTGGAAATACAGGCACAATCACCCAACAAAACATTTTAAGACACTTAAAAAGTTTGAAACATCAAACTCTTTTCTAATTTTATTTCAACAGGATTGTCAAGTAGTCTTTTTATGGACTAGGCCTAAATTTTTAACATCATTTGTACTGAGATATGTCCAATATTCTAAACAACTAATGTATAAACAAACTTTTGGACCAAACCCATCCCTGTCTTAAGAACTAGTTTTGACCTGTAAAGTCAGCAACTCTGTGGGCAGGCCTTATAACAAAACAGCCCGGATGGCTCCTTTGACTCTATGATCCCACTTACTGTCCATTCACTCACACACACACACCCTCCCTCCCTCCCTCTCTCTCTCTCTCTCTCTCTCTCTCTCTCTCTCTCTCTCTCTCTCTCTCTCTCACACACACACACACACACACACACATTCAACAAATACTTACAGAGTTCCCACGTTAGCAGGGCACTGACTGAAATTAAGGTCTCAGGAACAGAGTGGAGTAGAAACTATTCTAGCGGTGCAAATCAAGCAACGATTCAAATATACTGGGGAAAAGGCATGAGGAGGCTTGAGGGAAACAGAAAGACATCCCAGAGCAAGGCAGGTAGAAGATCGCAAGAAAGTGGGCATTCCGGAAAGCAGCAGGAAGGATCTGAACTGACAGGCTGTGACACCAGGGTTGTGACCAAAAAGAAAAAAGATTTAATAGGCCATCTTAAGAAAGAGGGGCCTTATTCTCTCCGGTTCCTCTGACATGCCTTGTATAGATGTAAAACTTCAAGTAAAACATTCAGGGTTATATTTTAGCTAGCTCATTCTTGTAACCAGGCAGAGCATGCGTCAGTCAACTGCAGCCTGGGGGGCTTTTGTTTGAAGCTAAGAATGATCCTTATTTAAAATGGGTTTTAAATAAAAATTAAAAGTGCTATACTTTATAAAAGAGAGCCCACAGGAAGGAAGTAGAGACAAATGATCCTTCAGATGACAGCTTTCTTAGGAGGTAGTATCACACCCCACATGCAGCCATAACAAGTCCTGAAGCGAGAGAGATCCCCCTCAGTTCCAGAACACTGGGAGGGCAACACTGCACCACAGACAGCAGTGGGCTCTCTGAGGAAGCCACAGGACTTACCTTTAGATTTGTGGGGAAAGGCTGCTGATTCACATGTCGGGTTTTTTTTCGGGGGGGTCCATACCATGTTACTTGCCTGTGTGCATGGATGAAAGGTATAATACCCTCAGGGTCACCTTGGGTCTGGGGAGCAGGGAGGGGAGTGGGTTTATAGCCATGAAGGAAAGAGAATTCAGCTTTGTGAGAGCTACGAGGTTACAGCATGTCTGCTTTCTGTCTGAAGCATGAAAAAGAGGCTGGCTGTGGGGATGGCTGAATCCTACCAGGCAGAGAAAGTTACCAGATCTGTGGTCTAACAAAAAGGAGATTCTTATTTTGTGACACATAAAAATGATACAAGATTAAAGTTTTGGTGTCCATAAATAAAGTGTTCAAAACTGTTTCAATTGTCATTTCACTTTCATTGTATCTATTTGAGGGATACCAGTATGATATTTCCATACCTGCACATTATCTGTAATCAAGTTCGACTAAAATTCAGGCCATTCCTGTTCATTAGGTAACACCATTGGCTCCAGTGGCCAGAGTGTTGAGTACTTACTCACAGCAGAGAGCAGATTTTTACTATCAAGTATACTACAGAAATGGATTGCTGATCCCTGTATAAGAGATGGACACAGAAGGAATTAAGACAGGTGGCTCCCGTAACTGAACCTACCATTTGAAAAGAGACATGGAACCAAACTGAAGTAGTGATGACAGGGGTGGTGAGGACGGGGCAGGCTGGTGACACTGGGCACCGACTGGCAAGGTGTGTGCATGAGACTGTGGGTCATATGAGATGACTTCAGGTTTTCTGTTTTGCATAAACATGGGATATGGTTGCTTCTCTGCTTCTGCCTGATCTGGACAATGCAGAAGACGACTCGGTGCAGTGAGGTGCTCTGCTATCATGTCTGCAGAGATGTCACTGAGACCACTACTGAGACCTTGGCTGCCGCACCAAATGCAACATGCCCGCATCCATCCCGCTTTACACACGGTGCCCTCAATCTGTGTGACTTTAAAGGTGACCGGTTACGCGCTTTCTTCCTTCAGCTGACTCAGAATGGGTATTCCGACCCATCCTGTGGTGAGGATCAGCCAAGATGTTCAGTCTGGGCAGTGATGGTGTCTTCACCCATTTGTATAATTACATGACCACTGGTGTTTACTGTATTTTGACTTTTCTATTTAAGAACAGCAGCAGCCACATGGGAGAAGTGGAAGGAAAGTGAAAATCACTGATGTGAATAAGGAATGTCGGCCTCAGAGGCAAACATCGTCAGTGTCAGACGGCTGCTGTGGAACAACCTTCGCACACTGGAAGTATGTATTGCTCTCGTCGGTTAATAAAGGCCTCACTGGCCTATCGCTGGGCAGGAAGAGATTGGGAGGGACAGCCAGACTAGGAGGATGCTAGGAAGAAGAAGGGCAAAGTCTAGGGAGTCACCAGCCAGACACAGAGGAAGCAGGACATGTACTAAATGAGGTAACAAGTCATGAGCCATGTGGTAAAACTAGTTAGTAATAAGTTCATAATTAACGTTAAGCCTCTGTGTGGTTACTTGGGAGAGGCTTGTGGGACAGAAACTTCCGCCTACAGATGGTCATTAAACTTAAGTTAATGAAAGCACTGTTTACAATGAAAGGAAAAGACAAAACAAAAAAAACAGGAACATGATTTTGGGGAAACATTTTTGAAGATGTTACTAACAATGTTTTCACACATATATCCCAAAGTCTTCTAGAGTATGTTAGCTTTGTACACTGATCTACTTGACATATTTTCAGGAACTCCTGTCTGCAGATGGTATAAAGATTCAAAAAAGTGAAAATTACTAACGAAAGCTAGCATGGTAAGAAGGCCTATGTGTCCTAGAGAAACCATGCTAATAAGCATAGTCTCCGGAGCCCACCAGGGAAATGGAATTATGTAGAAACCAGGCAGGTTAGCAATGTCAAGACAGAACAGAGTTGAGACCAAGAAACTGAGTTTCAAGAAAAAAAATTTTGGTGACCCATTTCAAAGACACCTGTATCCTCATGTGGCCCTCTTCCCCCTCTTAGGGATTTGATCTGTATCTACTAATCTCACATCTCTCAAGATAAACCACAGCTGGCTTCAGCCAATGCCCACACTGCAATATGCCTGGCCAGGGCAACAAATTGGATCAAGAGGAAGCCAGTCATTCAGTGGAATGCATATAGATAGGTAGTGGGAACTCAGCAATTTTTCTCTTCGTCCTTTCCTGGAGTGGTGATGTGTTATCTAGAATTGTTAAGAACTCATTTCCGTAGCAGGGGGAAAGTCCAGAGCTGGGGACCAAAAGCCTAAAGATACTGCCCATAGGGAGCTCAGCTCTCTGCTGGGTTATACTGGGCAATGGATATAGCCTCACCTCAGACCAGCATCCAACTCAGGAACCTCATGATCCAATAATTAGTTTTAAGCCCATCAGACCTGCTTCAACAACAGAAGTCAAGGAAGTCCAGGGGAATCAAGGTCAGTAATGATCTTACAGGAAAGCAGTTTCAGTGCATGATACACACAATGAATGTGGATGATCTTCCTAGTAAGAAATATGAACGAAAGGGGAAAGTCGGCAGAACTCAAAGAAGGACGGGTGTGAGCATCACTTCTGTTTCCCATTCCTGAGTTCCCGATTGACTCTGGCTGCAGTTACTCATTCCTTATAAGATACATAACAACTCAATCTAATATGAATCCTGACAGCAGGACCTAGGAGGGAGAAATGCTGAAGAGGTAAGAAGGAAAATGGGTAACCGTACAAGATCCTCTCACATGCAAATTTTGGGCAAAAACGTCTCTATTTTCAGGTCCCTGGACCTGAGGAAATCTGTAACAGAAATGTCTGGAAGGGGGATCTGAAAGGCAATCAAAGAGATTTGCAGATGAGTTTCATCTTCTGTAGTTTTCCTGAAGACATTAAAAGAGAAAAGATCAAAGTGTTCAGTCTGGAAAGAAGAAAGCTCAGGGATGCATTAACAAGGGTCTTCCAATGCTTACTAAAGCTTCTAACACAGGACCTACCCCACCAAATTCCATAATATAAAAAGACTAGCAGACAACTCCTAATAGTGAAAGAGATGGGTTTTCTACAAATAAAATTACTATCTCCAACAGCAAGGTATAAGACTGTGAGAGTCTGAATCCCCACTGGTAGGTAATGCAGGCACAGTCTTTTGAACTGCTCAGGGAAAACCCAGACAGTGTATATGCAGCAGGATTTTAAGGCACCCACCATGCTGCCTGACCTCTGAGAGGTCAGTGAAATGTGAGAATGCTTTATAGTCCTTCCTACAGTGTGTCACGGGCTAGAGGAACCATGGGCTTCACACCTTAAATTCTCAGGTCTAATGAGGAGTTTGAACCATCCATAAATGAAATGATCTATCTGTGAAAAAATGCAGAATTGTGATAACTGCCTGTATGAAGATCTGTGATAGATATGAACTCTGGGTCAACTTACACCAGAGCTGAACTGCTTAACTGTCTATTGAAATCCGACCTATCAAATCTGGGTACAATTGGGAGATTAACATAGTTCTCACATTTTAATGTAGATACTTGGCATGCTGTACTGCGGGCAGAGGGGGATCAAAACCCATGATATCAATAAACAGCTACTTATCACCTTTATCTGGACATTCAAATCCACTGAAGCCCAGCACCCTTTCTGTGGAGAAAAAGGGCCTGAAAGCTGACAGAGACAATCTGCCCTCTTAAAAGTTAGAAAATCCTTAGGCCCAAGCAAAGTAAACACACGATCTCCACCTCTAGGTCACACTTCCTAATTCATAATATATGAGGAGAACATTCCATTACATTTCCTGAGACCCAGTTCCATGCTATATCCTGAATTCAAATTCCTTCCTCACAGGGTCACAGCACTGTGAGAAGGGAAAGGGGCCCTTCTGGCTCATTTTGAAATGTGGTGCCAGGGTAACAAAAGGGACACCTCCATCCAGGGACTTCCATTCCAAAGCAAGTGACCACTGGATTAACTCTGTATTCCTGATACAACTAAAGGGTACATGCTTTTCCTTAAGCCTCTAGTCTCAAAATGATGACCAGAGTCATTCACAGACAGGCTATACATCTGGAAATACTCATACTCACTTTGTGTAACATTGAGAATAGTACTGGTGTCTGTCACTGTGTCCCTTATACAATGACATCTTCCTAAACATATTTAAAACTACAAAGCAGTGCTAGGAGCCAAGCATAGGCTTTCTATCATGCCTGCATCGCAAATGAGGAAACAGCAGACAGGACGCAGTCCTTCCAACATGACCCAGCTACGGAAGAATAGAGGGAACTTCAGCCACTCTACCAGACTAACCTCTCCAAAGACTTGCAAAAACAACCGGTACGGTTTCTGAAGACCTTTTAGGTCACTAGCTCTGTGATTTGAACTTGACTTCATCTGGCTGAATGCCTCCACTTTAGCAGTCACAGAAGCACTGAGCATCCCCCCTTTAAACAAAGCTGGGGGGGCGATGACTGGGTGCTTAAAACAACACAGTTAGCTGTGTGGGGCTCAACAGCCATCCTGCACGGCAGCAGAGCATCACTTCTGTTCCGCTGACATTACACGAACCTCCCTGCCTGCCAAGAGCAGGCCCTAACCAGGCCTGCAGTTTTCTTTCTGCCTCTGTCCCCAGGGAGAAAAGCTTTTATTTGTCAAAGCAGAGTGTCTTGCCACATGTAAGTAATCTAAGAAACTGGATGAATTCTAAAACATGGCTGCTTTGCAGGACCACAGGCACATGCCACCCTCCCCCCAATGCTAAAACACAAAATGAGCACCTAATCAAGGGGTGGGTGTGGGGTTCAGACAGGGCTTCAAGTTTAAATGTTAGAGTGGCCATAGTCGGGGAAGTTTTCTCCTTCAACAGGCCGATCTCTGTGTAGTTTGGTCTGACGTCAGTAGAGAGGAACTGAGCGGGGACCATGGCCCTGAACAGCTTCCAGAGAGGGGTCTTAAGATTATAAAGTCATACTACACTGCTCAATGAGGAGCCTGGGTGTTTGAAAACAAGCATGCAATTCTGTTCATACTGGTGCAGGCAGGCCTGGAAGACGCAGTTCCTTCTCAGAGTCCTTTTGTAAGGGGCAATTATGCAATTCAACCATGTCCCCATGCTCTTTGTAAAGTGTGAATCAAATTTTCTGTCAGGGAATAGTATTTTCCACACTCATGTAGAGAATCATTTGAAAAACCCTGGTGGCTTGCCAGTTTTTAAAAATTCTGACTCTGTGTGACAAGGGAACGTGTCAAGTTTTGCCCAAAGCTCTTGTGCCACTCTCCAAATGCTGGGAGATGGAACTCAGTGGGTGGCTGCTTCTTGGTGACACCAATGTCCACCACCCAGTGTGACCCTCAACAGAGGTGGGTCCATGGCTAGGATTCTCCTTCCAGAGCCTAGGCTCTAGGGATGGAAAGAGGCCTGAATCCCTGGCTCCTCTGAGGGCCACTTCCACAGGAAAATGTTATATTTCTAAGCAATGCATGCTTGTTTTTACATAAATTGCAAGCTTGGGCTATAGCCAGCTGTATAAATCTTAGAATACACACAAAAATGCTATTTCCGAAGATGATATGAAAAAATAAATGATATAGCAGGGCTCTCTTCCTGAACTTTACCTCTGACCTGACCCCAGGGTCCTCACTTCCTAGCTATAAATTCGTGCATAGGAGTAATGTCATCTGGAACTCACACACCCTGAGTTGGAGATTGGTCCCTTCCTAGAGTCTCTCAGCAGGGGCTGTTACCTCTTTCTGTAGCATTTGGCAGAACATGATGTCCCATGGTTTGTCATTATGCTGGAGGGGACAGGTTACTGGCATTAATGAATGTGTGTCACGGATGCTAAACACCCCACAACTCAAGCAACAATGCCACACACAGAATTCTCCCACCCCAAGTGACCAAAGAGGCCCTGTCTGGAGACACTCTTGAGTTGGAATTTCTTTTCCCAACACAGACTCCATGGACAACAAGTCTGTGCTGTTTTCACTGCAGCTTCCATCTTTAAGTTCTTAGAAGCTACACTCATTTCATTCCACTTTTCTGTCCAATGTTAATAATAATCTTGGTTTTTGAAAGGTGGAGACTCGTTGACAGAGCCTTTAGAGGCCTCTCTAGTTCATGACATTCCCTGCCCAGGTCTCTGAGCCTCTCTCCTGGTATTTTGACGAGATCACTCTTTGTTATGAAGGCAGTTCTGTGCATTTCAATAAACCCAGCCTGTATCCCAGAATTCACTAGCATTGCCAAATTATGACAACGAAGTGTCTCCAGACACTTGCAAACTCACAACCAGCTTTAAAAGACTGCTAAAGGCTAGAGAGGCAAAGATTCTGGGGCACCGTCACCCATCCCATCATGCTTTCCGTCAGTATCAGTTTGCTGCTTCACATCTAAGTGGGTGTGCATCTCCTCAAATCTATGGATGATGTTGTCTTCAATATGGTTCCTCCATTGTCAGTCTAATGCCTGGCATGGAGGAGGTATCCCCGTAAGTATTTACAGAAAAAAAAGGACACCTTCTTCAGAACAGCATAGCTCAGCTGACTCCAGCTGTAATACATAACCCTAATTCCAGGAACAGAAGCCCTGTAGACCTTCTTGAGAAAACATCAGAAGGTACCCATTACCATCGCACTGCAATACAGAAAGGATTTGTGGTGTGGTTAATCATTCCATCTTTGAACAACCCAACCAGAAAGTAACCATCAGATTACCGTGCCTTCTCTTATCAGTGAAGCTTGGCATCCAGTTGCCTTTCTTAGTTCCCGCTGGCCTTGGTTTATCTCAACATCCCCCTGCATTATCTGGGAAAACATTTGAATCGCCAATCTGAAGGCAGGGCTGTGCAACATGCTTTGAATTAGAATAGAATTTCAAATTTGACCTGCTTAAATTCATACCCAGCAAGCTATTTACGCCTGCTATGCGGGGAACTGTTTTTTCTGCCTTTTTTTTTTAAAGAGCACACTTCAGTGACTATGTGAGTTTCTATAATCCAGAAACCTCAGTATAAATTAAGCAATGTTTTCTAGGAAGTAAGAGAGCTTCAAAAAAAGGAAGAAAATAAAAACCAAGAACGTTTATCCAAGGAAGAAGGGGCCTACACAGGGGCCAGCACTGCCATGCTCCTACCCGGTTCCACCTGGCTATGCAAGTCTTCAGTGTCACCAGCAGCCAGGCTCCTCTTATCTCTGGACTGCTGTGTCCCTTATGCTGCTTTGCTCAGAGTTGCTATTACATTTATAAATTTTTAATCTCTGGCATATTCTTCTCCACTTAAGGAAACTCTTGTCTTGGACAGTCGGTGTTATCTCCTACAAAATAGATTGGTCTTTGCACAAGCCCCAACTCCCAGACCATTTGTGTTACCCAAGCACTGTCAGCATTAGGTTAATCCTGTCACATAGTAAACAAAAACCTTGCTACTAGGGCCTTTCCTGGTTGTACTAGATGTATGAAACTGTGCCTGAGTCTTACCTTTCCACACATTCAACGTATTTTGTATAAATTCAAAACCCAGATGGGTACAAAATGGAAGCCTGGTAAGCAGTGGGTTCTCCAACAGATTCAGGAAGGATTGGCACTCTCTCATCCATCCTGCACCATATGACTGACCACTAGCTGAGAGGATGACAGAGTCTATTATAGCCTTGGTTAGAGCTGTTGCCTGACCACTACACGCTGACGCGGCATAAAGCTCATGAGTCCAAGGACAGCTTGTGTGACACAGGAAGACTGTCTCACACACTAGAAAAGAAGAAAAGGCTCGCTCTTAAGAATAAAGGTCATTCTAACACGTTTCTGACGGAAATGTGAAATGCTTTAGCAACTTCAGAAAACAACTGAAAGTTTCTTTAACAGTTAAATATAAATGTACTCAGAAACTCTACTCCTAAATACCTAGTGAGGAGAAATGCAAAACTCTATCAAGTAGGGAATTTGTATATAAATACTCACGCAGAAGCAAGACAAATGTCCTCAATTGACAGCAATTGTATTGTTACAATGGTTATTATGTCAATATAAATAATGAAATGCTGACAAATGCTACAACATTTATGAGCCCCGAGTAAAGAATGGCCAGAGAAAGAAGCCAGATGCAGTAAATCCCACACTGCATGATGCTAGTTGTACAAGATACCCAGAGAAGGTAAATTCACAGAAACAGAATGATTAGTAGTCTAGAGTGGGAAAGTATATGGATAGTAAGTACACATAAGAACTCTTACTGGGGTAATGAATGTATCATTAAAACTGTCTTGTGGCAGGGCAGTGGTGGCACTCACCTTTAATTCCAGCACTTGGAAGGTAGAAGCAAACAGATCTCTGTGAGTTTGAGGCCAGCCAGGTATACAGAGAGAGAGTTCCAGGACAGCCAGGGCTATGCAGGGAAACCCTGTCTCAAAAAGAAAGAAAGAAAAGAAAAGAAAGAAAAAGAAAACACTGTTTTGTGTTGATGGTTGCATAATTTGGAAAAATAACCAACTCGTTGGATTGGTACTGTCAGTGACTGAATAGTGGATGCAAATTATATTTCAGTTTCAAAGCATGGGCCTGACTTGTGCCTCTCTCCCATCTCCCTAGTTAAGTTTAAGGTGATTCTGTACATGGGCCACTGATATGCACAGATTCACCCCAGAAACATGCTTAAGATTGATCCCATACTCTTGGATAGGTAGGATAAGCATAGTAAAACTGGCAATCTTTCCAAAAGCAATCTATAGATTCAATGCAATCCCCATCAAAATTCAGGCACAATTCTTCACAGACTTTGGAAAAACAAAAGACCCAGGATAGCCAAAACAACCCTGTACAATGAAGGAACTTCTGGAGGCATCACCATCCCTGACTTCAAGCTCTATTATAGAGCTATAGTCCTGAAAACAGCTTGGTACTGGCACAAAAACAGACAGGTAAACCAATGGAATCCAGTTGAAAACACTGATACTAACCCACACACCTATAACCACTTTTGACAAAGGAGCTAAAATTGTACAATGGAAAAAAGAAAGCATCTTCAACAAATGGTGCTGGCATAACAATGCTGGCATGTAGAAGACTGCAAATAGATCCATGTCTATCACCATGCCCAAAACTTAAGTCCGAATGGATCAAAGACCTCAACATCAATCCAGCCACACTGAACCTCTTAGAAGAGAAAGAGGGAGGTACCCTTGAACAAATTGGTACAGGAGACCACTTCCTGAACATAACGTAAGTAGCACAGACACTGAGATCGACAATTAATAAATGGGACCAGAGACCACTTCCTGAACATAACATAAGTAGCACAGACACTGAGATTGACAATTAATAAATGGGACCTCCTGAAACTGAGAAGCTTCTGTAAGACAAAGGACACAGTCAACAAGACAAAAAGGCAGCCCACAGAATGGGAAAAGATATTCACTAACCCCACATCTGACAGAGGGCTGATCTCCAAAATTTACAAAGAACTAAATAGAGAACTCTCAATGGAGGAGTTCTAAATGGCTGACAGACAATTAAGAAAGTGCTCAACATCCTTAGCCATCAGGGAAATGCAAATCAAAACAACTCTGAGATACCATCTTACTCCTGTCAGAATGGCTAGAATCAAAAACTCCAATGACAGTTTATACTGGAGAGGATGTGGAGAAAGGGGTAAAATCCTCCACTGCTTTTGGGAGTGCCAACTGATGCAGCCACTTTGGAAATCAGTATGGAGATTGCTCAGGAAAATGGAAATCAGTCTACCACAAGATCCAGCAATTCCACTCTTAGGCATATACCCAAAAAATGCACATTCATACAACTAGGACATCTGTTTCACGATGTTCATAGCAGCATTTGTAATAGCCAGAACCTGGAAGTAACCTAGATGCCCCTCAACTGAAGAGTGGATAGAGAAAATGTGATCCATTTACACAATGGAGTACTATTCTGCCAGAAAAAAAAAACCAATGGAATCTTGAAATTTGCAGGCAAATATATGACACTAGAAGAAACCATCCTGAGTGAGTTAACCCAGTCACAAAAAGACAAACATGGTATGTACTCACTCATATATGGATTTTAGACATGGAGCCAGCCTACAATCCCACCCCCAGAGAGTCTGGGAAACAGGGAGGACCCTAAGAGAGATATGCATAGAACCCCGGAGAAGGGAGCATGGGGGGAGGGGAGAGGGAGAAGGGAGAAAGAGAGAGGGAGAAGGGAAGAGAAGAGGAGGACATGGGAGAACAGGAAGGTTAAGTAGGAGGAAGAATAGAAGAGAGTAGGATGAGAAAAACCATAACAGAGGGAGTCATTATAGGTTTGAGGAAAGATCTGGCACTAGTGAGATTTCCAGTGATCTACAAGGATGACATCAACTGGCAATCTAAGCAATAATGGAGAGGTTACCTTGAATAACCTTACCGATAATGAGTTTGATGACTACCTTATATGCCATTCTAGAGCCTGCATCCAGTGACTGATAGAAGCAGAGGCAGACACCCACAGCTAAACACTGAACTGAACTCCTGGAACCCAGTTGCAGAGAGGGAGGAGTGAAGAGCAAAGGGGTCAAGAATGGGCTGGTGAAAACCATAAAAACAGCTGACCTGAACAAAGGGGAGCGCATGGACCCCAGACTGATGGCTGAGAGGCCAGACCCTGTAAATTTGGGTGTCAGTAAGGAGGCCTCGGCAACCCATGGGGCCTTGGGTAGTAGGTCAGTATTTATCCCTGGCATACAAATGAACTTTGGGAGCTCTTTACACATGGAGGAATTCTCTCTCAGCCTGGACACATGGGGGAGGGTCTAGGCCCTGCCCTGGATGATATGACAGACTTTGGGGATTCCCCCATGGAGGGCCTCACCATCCCTGGGGAGTGGAATGGGGATTGAGTGGGAGCTTGGGGGACTGGTGGGGGCAGGGGAGGGGGGGGAGAAAGCTGGGATTGACATATGAAGGAAGCTTGCTTCTAATTTAAATTGTAAAAGCGTAAAAACACATAAAAAGATTGATCTCATGATGGAGATGGCAGGTGGATTATCACTTCCATTCATTAACTCATAAGGAAAACCCTCCTATGTGTCAGACACTGTGCTGGGCATTTGGAGCAAACAGGAAATGAGAGGTGTGGTTTTCTGCAGCATCGGGATTGACAGTTACTCTGTAATACCATTCGATGTTTGCTGGGGAGACATAAAGAAATGCCTGTTTCTATTCACCACTGCTAGCAAGGATGCCAAAGGAACAAAGGATTCGGTCAAGGTCCAACTTGGTAAACCAATGAGGTTTTGTAGGTCACTTATAGAAGGGTGGGTGACTCAAAGGCAGCTATACCACCAGGAAGTCCCCTGAGCATCCTAAGGGCAGTTTTACCAGTGAAGAGACCCAGGCACAGAATGGACAACTCACAAAAGCTTCACTACTGAGAAGTCCCCAGGGCAGCTACAATTCCTAGGAGTCCTACCCTCAGACCAGTCCACTGTTCCTCTTTCACAGAACCTGAAGCAGAGAGGGCCTCATGAGCATCCCTGACATCTCATAAACCCTGGGGCTCCCTGAGTCTCATGAGCTTTCCACTGAAGAACTGTGTGTGTTTGGTGGGTCTGCTGGGCCACTCCGCCTCCCTCTACAAGGCAATGTTAATGGTAACAGTCTTGTGATGTTTCCCAGTGGTGATCACTGCTTCAGAGTCAAGGCAAAAACCGTCATAAACAACTTGGAGGAGGCAGTAAAATTGTTATCAGTCAAGAACCCAAGTTTCAGGAAAGCAAGTGAGGACTTCGTGGAAAGCGTTTTGTCTTTGTGCTAAGGGTATGGGAGGCAATGGCATTGACCTAGCAAGTAACTAAATAACTTATGAGAATCAGGGTTTGCTGGAGACAGATGAGGGAGTGCAAACTATAGGTAGAAATATCTATTTAGGGAGCTGTTAAGAGAGCGTGATCCTCAAAAGGACAGAAACTTCCATGAACAAACAAACAAAAAACTACGTAAGAAGTAGCTTGTTGCTATAAACCAGCTGTCCAGGTTCACTTAGTCCTCAAAACAATTCCAGGATTTCCCACTGATAGCCAGATAAAGGCTCCTACACCAGCACCAATTCCAGCTATAATCTTTAACTTAACGCCTTGCTCCTGTGTTCCCCTCATGCATTCTTTATGCCTCAGGTCAGAAGTCTCCTAGAAAGCCACACCCGACAATCAATAGTCTCGGCTCCTATATGTTGTCTATTTTTTATATTTTTCAAGATTTATTTTGTGTGTATGTGCATTTGCCCGAAAGTCTGAATGAATTTTTGTGTAGCTGTACATGTAGAGAAGAACAAAAGAGGGCATAAGGCTCTCTGGGACGGGAGTTCCAGATGGTCCTAAGTTGCCATGTGGGCACTAGGAATTGAAACCAGGTCCTCTGGAAGAGCAGTCACTGCTCCAATGCACTCAGCTATCTCCCCAGCCTCCATACTTATTCTTCCAAAAGCCTACGTTCTATCTGTCTGCAAAAGATGTATCCATGTGTTAATCTGTTTTAAAATCCATCCAAGAGAACTTTCTAGAAAGATGGTGACATTGCTGTCCTCACTGTCCAGTATGACTGCCGCTGGCTCCATGCAAGCACTTCAAATATGGCTGGCATGGCTAAGGAACTGAAGTTTTCATTTCATTACCTTTAAATTTCCACAGTCACATGTGGTTAATAGTTATATAAATCAGATAGCACACGTGGCTATGATTACCCAGCACCAGATATTATATTCAATCAACCCAGGCATGACTTCTTACTCATTTCCAAAGTCCTGGTATGTAGAAAAGCACAAGACAGGAACCTGACACAGCCTTGGGAATGAACATCCCACATGTAAACTGCCAGCACTAATGTTTTTACTTATTTTTCCACTCAACAAATATTTATCCCGTACCCCACAACGTGCTCAGAATTATTCTAGATAGGGGAGTTCTGGTACCTGCCCTGCTTTTGTAAGGGTTCTACTTTAGTGTAAAGGCAGGAAAAAGACATGGGGGGGGTGGCATCCCCAAGTATCAACAATGCAATAAACAACTTCAGAGAGAAATTAGTCCTGTTTAGAGAGGGAGAGCCCGAGAAGAGGATGGTGGTGGCGAGTGTATACGACCTCAGTGACCCCGATTCTCACTAGCAGTACTCGACGTTGACGTTGCTGTCCAGCTTAGGTTGTATTCTCACACACATCAAACAGAACTCATGGTGGAAGTTAATGGAACAAACTTTAGCAGAAAGCGGGATAATTGCTCAGAAAATAAATTCTGCTCTCTGGCGATCCTGTCATAAAAGCTTTCAAGTACACATTTTTGTGGAAAGGATGCAGCAGCAAAATTGACCCATATTCTGTTTCAAAGCTATTAATATGTCAAATGGTTAGCCCCAGCAGGCAGAGAATTCAAGCAAACTTGGGGGGAGATCATCTTCTAAACGACTTCAACTGTCACAACATGTGTCAGAAGCCAGCGGCCAACCCAAGTCTCCACTTGTAGCATGTCTCTTTGGTTGGGAAAGCCAATTCACCCCACATTTGCTGAGCGGCCCCTGCAGGCTGGTGCTGTGCAACCCTGAAAGAGAAACCAAAGCTTTCTTTCTTCCATTCCCCCTCTGAAGAGACAAGAGAACCAAAATTCGGCACAGGCAGAATGTGTGTGTCCTTTCTCTTCCTTCTGGCTTCTGCTTGGCTTCCTTGATGTCCTTTACCCCTGTTCATAAAATCTCCAAGGATGAAGCATTCTTTTCTAAGACCAAGGTTATTTAACAATTTTGCATCTTGAATAAAATGCAATTTTCCTTAGTTACCGTGGCTCTTAACATCATTGAGATTACAAATAGTGGAGCTGGGAAATGTTAGAATATGAAGTTCATTTTGTAAGCTAGAAAAAAAAACCTTAACTTTGTAATGCTATTCAGTGGCTTATTTATAACTTGTAGTAACCATGAAACCAATGGGAAACTGAATTACAGGCTCACCTGAACTTTAAAATCAATTAACTTTAAAATAATTAAGCCTAGTACCAACCTTGCTAGTCTATGTAATGTCAGCAAGTCAATGGGACTCTGCTCTTCATAAGGAGTTAAGAACGATGGCTCTTTGTACACAGGCCAAATAAGAAAAGAGAAGAAGGTGCAAACACTATCTCATGAAGAGAAGAAGAAAACTTCCAAAGACCCCCACTGAGCTCATTCTGGGGAAGAAGAAAAAGATGTCTAAGCAAGCAAAGAAATCTATGTGAAACCCACTCTACCCTACCTGAGTCTCCAGGGGAAAACTAGAAGATTCCATATTCAGAGTCATTCTGTGCTGTTTACTTGTGACAGAGTGCAGCGCGCGTGTGTGTGTGTGTGTGTGTGTTAGACATGTCTCTACACAGAGAGTATGTATAAGTGTGTGATACACATGTGTTTACAAACACACACAAAGAAAGAGACTCAGTTGGAGAGGAGCACCTCTCCTTTTGTTAACTGACTGCTCAGTTTTGTGGAGGTGAGCATGGCCTGTCATTTATGGAGGAGAAAGAAGTCTACTTGGCCTCACTACAACACCATGAAGAAAAGATTCCTGGCTCTCTCCTGGGCTCTGCTTTCATATTCCAAGCATCAAAACCCTAGAGCTTCATTACAATGCCATCTCCTGGCCCCATGCCACAGAACCATCTTTCCACAATTCGTTTCTATGCAACGAATGTTCCCATCATCAGCTCCCATCCCCAATCCCCACTGAAAGCTGCAGACTCTGAAAACATGCCTGTCTGATGTAACCACTTCAAAGTCTCCTCCTAACTCTCTGTTACTACAAAGTCATGTTCCAGCTTGGTGTCTGTCTCCTTCAGCACTATGACAATACAGAGTTGGCATCTGCCCGTCTTTAAAGAAAGGCAGATTCGGTTGTTTTCTAAATCCTTTTCAGAAATGGCTCAGCAATGTAAGGACAGACACACAAGAATTCAAAACTCAAATGGTTCTAATGAAACTCTTAATTCAAATCTAACTGCCATTCTGATGCCGGGCTCCATGTTCCTCGGTGCAACATCCCACTGTGGTCTTGTTAATGCTTGAGAAAATCATATTCACATAAATTTATTTCATATGCCCAGAAGAGCATTTTTCTTAAGCTTTGACTTTTGCTTCTATTTAAATAGACATGCCAGGGCACTTTTTCCTCCTTCGTTCTAAATTACTACCATGCAAGAAGGAAACATGGATTGAATTGGCCAATTCTTTGGACTTTCAGACCCAGGGCCCTGGTTCTAAAAACAGACTGGAGAGAACCAGGGTTCAGCAGCTACAACTAGATAAAATACATAACTGGTGGATCTTTGTTTTCAGCTTTAGTCCAATATCCCTGTGCTTTACAGTTCAGTTCACTCAGAGTCTAATGTGGTCTAAGATTCAAGTTTCAAGACTCTCTACACCTCCCTGGTAAGTTTTTCTTACTATGGCTACGGTTCTGTAAATAGCCATTCTCTGGCAAGCAGAGATTTCAGGGAGGGGACTGTCACCACAGAAAGAAGTGAAGCAGACTAAGAATGTCACATGCATTATATGAAAAATCAAACCCCTTCTCTCTTGAACAGTAAATTGGCATCTGTGGGACTCACACAATGGCATGGGAGAGTGAAGACCTCAACACATTAACGAGAGTGAACATTCAAAGAGAAAGGGAACCAGGAGCTGTGGGTGTAGTGTGTAAGAGTGAGGTGTACAAAGGATGGGGTCACACCGCCAAAGTCAGTACCGGCATGCTTTCATAATCCCGGCTGTGATCTCTCTCACTCACACAGAATGATAAATGGGGTCCAGAAGCACGAAGTGGGGAACCAGCATGACAAGTTTACAGATGTGACGCTGCTGAACCCCGAACCCTGGCAGCCAAAGCAGACTCTCGTGCTTTAGAAGGCCTGTGTGAGGAAGAACAGGGCACAATGGGAGCTCATTCGCATACCTGCCTGTAGGCCACTAGTCACAAAGCACCAAGGCCCCAGAAAAGACTGCAAGGCTGTGAAAAAGACTCCATTGGTAAAGTGCGTGCTAAGCAAGCCTGGGGACCTGAGCTGGATCCCCAGGCCCCAGGACAAAAACCCGGGCACAGTAACATGTGTCTGGAATCCCAGCAGTGGGGAGGCGGAGGCCGGGACTTGCTGACTAGGGAGTCTACCTATATTGTTCAACTCTGGCTTCCACACATGTGCACAAACAAAACATGCACAAACAACAAAAAAAAGTGGCTAGCCTTTCCCTCATTACTATGGTCAGTACACTATTACTCAAAGAAACTCTGATCAGGCAAATGACACCTAATAGCCAGAGGCAGAACTGGCAGGAATTTCTAGGACTGTAAAACTTCATGTGTCTACACTAATATACAGTGTATGGTACACAAAAAGTCCGTGTGTTGCCAAGTTATCGCTTTTATATAAACTAAAAGATGTCCTTTGATTAAAGGAAGGCTACGTACAGACCCTCAGCTCCCCACCGTTGCTCCTCCGGAAAGCCAGCCTTTTGAATGTGTTTCAAAGTGTTAAGCTCCAAAAGGGAAAGATTAGGTTTCAATATGCTGGTGGCAGGTCCCAGGCCAGGGTTCTACATCTGTGATCCCTTAGCAACTAACTTTTGAACAAAGATGACTCCTCATTTTCTAGTCACTTTCAGTTGGCATCCAAGATCATAATTCAAACACAATTTAAATAAACAAAGATTTTTGTGTGGAATTCAATTCTGCAGCAGCATAAAGTAATATGCAGTAAAACAACCAACCATGATGACCTCCTTAAAACTGATGCAATGAGACTTACAAACATGAGGGACTTACTTAGGATGTTAGAACAAAAAGCTCACAAAATAAGCTTCCCTTTTTCCTCTCCAGCTCTATTAAGACTGACCTTGACTCTGATCTCATACAGATGACATAACATAACCAAGACCGACTTCTGGCCTCTATGTCTAACCTGTTCTCTGCCATCTGAACCATCTTCCCAATTACTTCAGTCAGAAAGCCAAATGCCAGCCTTGATCCACACAAATGAGTAATTCCTCCAGTAAACTATGAAGGTATCTCCAAAACCCATCACAAACCTACCAACTGATCCTCATCTTCAATACACTCAACACAAGTGAAGCCAGAGCTGCCGAGCAGAACTCTCTGCAGTCACGAAGTATTCCATGTACAAACTATCCAGTATGGTAGAGACCAGATACATTTCAAGTTCTCTAGAATTCACGTGGCTGCGACAAGGTAGGGATTACTCATCTTTGTGGATTAAGATGACATTTGGTTCTGTTAACTTGAGTATCTCTGCAGAGATGATGAAGACTACAGAGGAGCAGGTAGGACAAAGCCCTGGTTCCAAATGCTCCCTATTTGGTCAACAGCAAGAACCCTTGTAAACTGCCTCCTGGGTCCTTCTAAAATACTCCTATTGTTTGTTAGACGATTTCTTGCTTTCTAGTACAGTAAGCTATTCTAGGTGCATCTGCCACAGCCTTGCTTTAGGTCTGGAACCAGCCATGTCTACAGAGTCCCAGATCTTTCAGTGTACATTGGTATTTAGAAACCAAGTTCTGAGTGCTTGTCATAGTCATTGTCACTCAGGTCATTGACACTGCTCCTTGTCTCTTGCAGTGGGGAGAACTGGGAAGTATTTCTTAAGATATCATGCACATTACACACATGCAAACCTAGGCATATCTTCCTATATCTATCTAAACAGAGGTTCTAAAATACAGGAATTTGTACCAGTACCTCTATATCTAGTCCAGTCTGCACTACCTTCTCACCCAGACAGCAAGAACCCTGCTTCTATTCTGATTGTTTGCTCATTTTCTAAGTCCCCTTGCTATGTGAGCTGTCTCCCGGGCTCTAATGTCTACAATTAGCTGTGCACTCAGCAGGCCTCCAACCTGGCTTTGCCCACCTCTGGCCAACTGCACATGTCAAGTTTTCCAGGAAAGACACTCCACCTTCCTCAGCTGCTTGGTGCTCCTTGTTTTCTCTCTAAAAACTCATTTGTGTGTTTTCACCAAAAGATGCTCTGAGATGGTCTGCTAATGTCAGGTGAGCAGCTAGTGTGGTTTGTTCCACCTGCATTCTGCAGGGGTGGAAGAACAGTGACTGACTTCCAGACATGTGGGTCACAGTTTAAGGCTGCTGAGTCTGACTTAATTTACTAAGGAATGGGATAAATGGGCTAATAGTGCTTCTTAGGTAACAAAATAAATATTGTTAGCAAGGTACCATTATGGCATGCTAGAAAACAAATTAAAAAGTAAAACTGTAGCATGAAATAATTTCATTTCACCTTGGAATAAAACTGACAAATTTATAAGAAATGACAGAATTGGAAAATAATCACAACTTAAGACAGAACGTAAAAGTTTGATGATGGTTAGAATATTAAGTAAAATATGTCCATATTACTAGCTTAGTAATCACTTACAAGTTAATGCACAGAAAACATTTATAAGTCTATAGTGGAGAAACAAGGCCCCAGCTTTCTTAACCAAGGGAGGGAAGTGTACATCACCAACACCGGACAAGTCATTGCCTCCTGGTCTAGAGCATGAACAACCATCATGTCTGGGATACAACTGCTCACAGAGCAGAGCCTGGGCCTCAGCCGAGAGGGACCCCCAACAAAGTGAGTGGCCCACCGATGAGTACTCTCGAAGCTGCTGTGCCACCAAAGACTAACAATAAAAAAAAGTGCTGAGGAACTAGCCTTGATTAAAGGAACCTAGAGAAATGCGGGTTTCCAAGCTGGATCCTACAAGCCTCAAAGAAAGAATAGAAAGGGATTTCTTTTTTCTCTGACAAGGAATGTTCACTGCAGTGTTTCAAAGTAGTAAATCAACATGTCTACCATTTGTCCTCAAATGACTAAGACAAAGCCACATACATGTAGGTCAAGCCACTTGACATTTCTCATGAACAAAGAGGGAGACTAAGAAGGCAAAACTCAAGCCAAAATGTTTATATGCAGAGATGCTGGGTTATGAGCACATATAAAATCTTTGTGAGTTGGGCGTTTTTGTGGAGGTGTATTTTTTTAAGCATGTGTGAAACCATGCAGCCAGGATTTCCTCAAACTCAAAATGAAGCTGAGGATGGTCATAAACTGTGGATCCTCCTGTTGCTACATTCAAATGTGGGAGTTTAGGTAGGTTCTACCCTACCTGGATTATTTGTTATTTTTCTACTTTTTCTATAAATTTGAAATCGTTTTACAAAAAGGTGTGTGTGTGTGTGTGTGTGTGTGTGTAAAACACATGAAAAGGGAAAGTAATTTTTATTTGCCATTTTCTTGAACTCTCAAGCATGTGCAAAACACATGTATAGTCAAGACCGATGACTAAGATGGAAAGTATTTTTGTCCCATTCTCATTAGATGAATAGGAATATAAAGATCAATTAGAGAAGCAAAGTGCTTTGAAATTTGTCCACATTTAATTCAGGTACCTGAATTTTTTCCACAAATTTCTACTACTATCAAAGAATGTCTGAAGAGAAAATCACCAGCCCAGGGGATGGAAAAGCTAATACCTGCCTTTGTCTAGCATATGCTTATATGTAAGAGATAGGGGTAAGGACAGCATGGAAATCTTAGGGGCAGCAACCTCTGAGAATAGCAATGCATGTGCATCCAGTAAAGGGAGAAAAGGCCCAAACACATGAACCAGGGATCTGTCTACACAGACAAAGTCTTCAGTTCTTACACACAAGGATGTCCCAATAGCTGAAACCACCTCATTCTAGAAAGGTTCTCAGAGAGAACCCCAGAATTCACCGAGACAAACAAACCTCCCCAGCTGATACGTGGGGCCAAGTTATGGTTTGTCTTCATGTTAGATAAGGACCCGGGGCCATCAGATCTCTATTTTCCATGAACAGTTCTCTGGGGACACGGGTAACCCATCTGTATGACAAATCCAAGACAGTTTATACTACCCACTGTTCAAGTTCCCTCACATGTGAACTGCTTTGAGGCCCATGTAAGCTGCCTGTAGACAGAACCAGACTGGGAGAGAGGGAGAGCCGCTGTGCTTCTTGGGAGGGCAGAGCTGAAGCTTTGTCGTAAGTCCTTAAGAAGCCTCCGTATGTCCCTAGGTCATTAATGTAACAAGTGTCACCTCCAGGTTCCTCTCTCAAGCTCCCTTTTCTCTGCCCAAAGTCAATGCACAGATACATTTATGTAGCTTTTAGTGGTACATAAACATCAGCCATTATGGGCCAAAGCCTCTTTCAGGCACTGTGGAAAGAAAAAACTCGTCCTTTCTCTTTCTTCTGGTAAACCCCTGACTCGTAACCCACCAGCAGAAGGCTAGTCTACCTACCAGGCTTCCTCCCACCACCAGCTATCCAGTGCATCAAATTTCTCATGACTCAGTTCTTCCAGAAAGTCCTGCACTGACTCATCAGATGCCCTAGAAAATGGACAGACAGAAATGAGATGCTTAAAAAAGGCCCACCCTTTCCCCCTGTGTTTACCTGGTGGTTTCTTTTATGAATCATTTAACATTCTTCACCCACTGCAAACATAAACAGACCCAGCCAAGGCTCTCCTACATCCTTAGGCCAGAACTTGCCAAAGGCACCAAAACTCTTGGTCACCATCTAATGTCAAGTGCATGCACAGATCACTACTCAGTAAGAAAGCTTTTGGATATGAAGGTCAAAGAATGGGGCTACCTTAAAAGAGGGGGAAAAATAAATACCACCAGAACAGGTCTAGGAAATACCAACTCGACAGTCATTTGCTATTTTTAACTACAAGCAAGAAAACCTGAGTTTCTTCAAGCATGGTTTGAAGAAACCATCTTAGAAAGCACCTGTGTATGACAGCAAAGACACAAAGTGCTGACAGCAAGATTAGAAAGAGGCAGTGGTCCACACCGGGTTGACTCACAAGGTGTGTGCTGAGCAGAAGGGGACAGATGGGCTTGCATTTCAGCAGCCCAAGATTGACTCCTGTGACTGTCATTCTGCAGGGAATTCAAGAGAAACTGCTCCTTCCTAGGTTGGCTGGGATCTTTCTGGGAAATATCAAGATTACTTCTTGAGTATCTATAGCTCTGATACCTCCATTTCACAACAAATGTCAGTCTTTAATATTAATCAAGCTGTTTTGAGATCGATTTTAATGTTACAAATTAGGAAAATAAAAGACAGCTGAGAAAAGGAATTTCACACTTGTACTGCCCATTGGGTCTCCCCACAGCGAGCATGTCCCAGCTTATTATTACCTCTATGTTGGGGTGATGGATGAATGACTTCTCATTCTTGTAGCATCTAATATGATCCACTGCCCCAAGTTAAAAGTCCCTCAAGCACACAAAATGATATCACAGACATGTAATAAGAGGCCAATACTCTCTCTGATCTCCCTCCAAAAAGACTTTGGGAGCCCTAGACCTTTTGGAAAGCCACCTTTATGTTCTCTGACTCTCAGTCACCTGTTAATTCTCAGCTACTGATGAATAGTTTGTTTAATCAGTCTTGGACACATCACAGGAAACTTCTGAACAACTGTTACACCAGAAGTCACTTTCTTGGAGTATGAGCAAGCAATTGTGCTACAGAATCAAGTCTAAAGTTCTCATGGGCTTCTAGTCGATGTTTGGAAATTCCATCTTGATCTAAAAAGAAAGGATTGGTGCTATTTAAATTTTCTTAAAATATTGATGCTTCTCTACATTTTCTGACTCTGGGTGTTGAAGATACTTAATGAAGGGGGCAGAGTAGGCAGTAAGTGATGAATGCTGGAAGTCTTATGTGTGAAGATCTGCTTTCTACAAATCTCTCAGCCAATGCTGTAGGCTTATTAGTAGCTTCTAGAGTGGAAACAAAACAAACAACAAATAATATGGGGAGGATGGCATCCAATTCAATAGCTTTCTACACTTCTATAGCAAATGAACAGACAAAAAAAAAACCAGCACAGTCAACTGCTAAATTCACAATTAGAAACTTGCTCTAAGTGCCAAACTGTGATTGTATCGAGATCAGGCAGGCTCCTGGGATCCACAAAACTGGCTCAGAGTAGATTGCTTCTCCTTAGATCCATACACTTACAATGTAACCCTGAACTTCAGTTCAGTACCTCTGAGGTACTTTGAACTAGGAAACAGAAGGGACCAGGGGTTTTCTTTTTTCTTTCTTTTTTTGTTTTTGTTTTTGTTTTTTGTTTGTTTGTTTGTTTTTAGAGACAGGGTTTCT